>NW_027123419.1:10418-13222 GCF_001457755.1 Trypanosoma equiperdum
AGTCATTATCTGAAGTCTCCTCATTGTGGAAAACATTATATTAGTGTTGGTGGTTAACAGCGAAAGTGTGGGAATGTAAGAAATTTGAATATGCATTTGGAGAGCTTCTTAAAGGGAACGATGAGTGGTAGTGTGTTCCGAGCAAAGTATTTACAAGCCATTGCAATTTGGAGCACAATTCAAGAAGAAGTTGTTGGACAGAGATTTGTTTTGAAGAGAGGAATGATTGTATTAGATTGTAAAGAAAGATTCTTTTCTATTCCAAGCAGTGTATTGTTTGGGAAAGCGCCATTTATTCATTTTCCTTTTTGGCCATTTTCATGGGAACCACAGGCTAGAAATATTGTACAAAACATGGCTTGGTACACGGAATTTCACACCAGGAAATTTAGTAAGAAATATTTGAGGAATATCCAAGCACATGCGGTAGGTGGAGAGAAAGTGAACTTCGCTTATGGAAGTATTTGCGGTTTTGTGTTTAAAGAGAGGTATTTGTTTAATACCGCCAAATCGTGATGAACTCACAGAATAATAAACGACGGCGTGCAGAATCTGCAATTAAGAGAACCGCAAGCCGTGACCAGCAGCTGAAGCCGCAGAGAAGTGCGTACGAACCGTTGTGCCAACATGCTATCTGCGCACAGTGACCTCACACAGGAGAAAAAAACTCGCCAAAAGAAGATCACAAGACACCTCACTAGGCACAAGCTACCCTCTTAACTAATTGCGTTTTTCTTAACACCACAACAACAAAAAGAAAAGCTACTCTACAGAATCAGCGGCAGCATCGAACTGGAAGCCGTACCCACAGACAGAAACAGGAAACGGCAACCTAAAATTTGTTTTGTCACAGACCAGAAACAACCCAACGACCTAAGACAGCCCCAACCAAGCAGACATTTGCCAAGGCACGCAGTAAAGAGGAAATGCGGCAGCACCGAAATATAACGACAATTGCGGTAGCGTCTGTCGTCATTCTTTGTCTGACGTGCAGAGAGCCAACAGTGGATGCAGCCGACGGCGATAACGCAGCAGACTTCGTAGTGCTTTGCAGCCTTTACAACCTCAAAGACGCAGAGGAACCTCCGGAATGGAAAGAGGCTTTTGACAGTGAGGACACCCTACTAAATTCAATATTCAATGCAAACCTAAGCACAGCCACAGAATCATGGCTTAAAAAAAGGGACAACACGCTAGACGGAAAGGAATGCACAAGCGAAAGAAAAGAAGCATTACAAGCATGGCTGAAAGACGTAGAGGAAAGGCAAAAACAGAAGCCAGACCCGAATAAACAGGATACATATGCACCGGTGCCAGACACGCCATACAAGATGCTTGCCAATGTCACAATCATTAATATACACAAGAGAGCTACAGATATAGCAAAAAGCTATAAAAAAGCCAAAGAAACTGTAAAGGCAGCCCACGGTGCGGCTATGACTTATATCAAAGATGCTATTTTTGGCAAAGGCAAAAAAGACTATGATGGGGCTGGCATGGCCAATCCCAAAAGCAATAATTGCGGAGCAGGCAACACAGGCAGCGCAGCAGTTGGACTGTCAATAATAAACGACATGATCTGTCTGTGTGCGCCGGCAGGAGGTCCATCAACCAAAGTATGCGGCAAAGAAGCCTTCGGTCCGGTAGGAACCGATCCAGTATCAACAGCAGCAACCGTAGGCAAAACAATAGTAGCTGCATGCCCGAGCGGACAAAAAGACAAGTGCTATCAGCGAGTCTTATCCGATCAAAGCTAGCGGCGTTTTACGCGAGGATCGACGCAAACCCCGGCGCAGAAACGAACGCAGCGGTGCGGTACATACTGGGCAAGGCACCGACCGGCGGCTGTGATGGCAGCAGCGACAAGGAATGCGTAAACTACAAAGCCCAGCTGGCAGACGAAGGAACGGGGATCACATGGGCCAACCAGCTAGAAGCGGCGGCCCAAACCACAGAAGCTGCATGGCTGGCATACGCTAAGGTAAACAGCGTAGGGGAGCAGTTAAAAACATTAAAACAAGAAGCAGAAAGAGCACGACATGCAGCAAAAACAAGCATCCAGCTACCTAACCTAACAACAGCGGTTACACAAAAGCCATCAGAACAGACAACAAAGGAAGAAAATTGCAACAAGAAAGGTGAAAATGAATGTACTTCCCCATACAAAGTGTTTGACGAAGAAGGTGTCAAAAAGAAGTGCAAATTGAGTGAGGAGGCGAAACAAGCAGGAAAAGAAGCATAAAACTGAGCAAGAGGAAATGATGGAACAGCTGACTCCAAGTGCACAGGGAAAGAACAAAAAGACCGCAAATCTCCGGATTGTAAACGGGAAGGTGAAACTTGCAATAATTCCAATATTCTCGTCAATAAGAAATTTACTCTAATTGCTGTTTCTTTTGTGAGCTTGACAGAATTCTAGAAGTCTAAAAATTATTGCTCAATTTTAGAAAATTTATAAAGCTTTTTTATTTCGTTTATTTTAACATCGTTTGATGAAATTTTTGCAATCTTTTGAACATTTTTAAAAAAAGAAATTTGTAAAATACACTTAAAAATGACCTACGGGTATAAATTATTAGGGTGATTGTCTGTAAAAAATAAGTGCTACTATAATTTTGTTTATTTTATTGATGTTAGATGAGGTTATAATAGTAATGATGTAGTGTGTTTTTGGTTCCTATCCACTAATATTATAGTAAGATTGGTTGTGAGGACAAAATGGAAAGGAAAAAGAAAGCACTAAAAGCGATGTCATTGGTGTAATGTGAGTAAGTAAGTAATAAAGAATGAGTTGGAGCGATCAG
>NW_027123419.1:13283-16650 GCF_001457755.1 Trypanosoma equiperdum
AGTGCACAGCTGCCGGAGATAGTGTGGTTACTACGTTGTACACAACAATACCAACAGCATATTCCGCTATCTCGTGTTAAAAGCAGAAGGAACAACTCAATGATGAGCAACGGCAGGCAGAGGGCCGCAAAAGTGCCTTCTGAAGTACAGATAGTTTTAAATGATACTCTTCTCTCTCATAATGATTCAATGGTAAGGAGTTAAACCTATTCAAGGTACGAAGAATTCATTATAATAGACAGTGACACTAAATTGATGGTATGTGTTAAGATACTTCAAAAAAAATAGAGTGCATTTAAGACCACTATTTCTGATCAAGAAACAGGATAGACCGGTGCTAATACAAGAGAAGAATACAAAATGCTCAAAACCATGTATACCAACGAAGTGTCAGTGTTATATCTACATTGAAGATGCATCACGGCGGCAGGATTTGAGGCACATTAAAAGCACATAGCGGTCATAAATGATGATGTTTTAGATGTTGATATAGATATATAGCGGCATTAATTGTAATTTAAAACTACAATTACTCAACTAAAGCACGTTTTTTACGTGTTAGCGTTAAATATATACTATCAAACTGCACTAATTTTTATTTTTCTTCTAAGAGGTGGAACTTTTTTTATACTTCTAATTTTACGGATTTTCTTTATTTACCAACCGCAACACAGCTATGAGAGCATTAGCACGAAAGATTTTATTAGGCACATTACTCATCATACCAAAAGCATCCACCATTTTCTGAGAAACAGACGAAAGTTAAAACAAATTTAGAGACGTATGCCGCCTTTCTAACCTAATAACATAGACGAACGCGCAAATGACCCTAAATCAAAAACAGTCAGACGCAGTAACGACAGTGGATGAGCAATAACAAGAGTTTACAAAAAGATTTTGTGGCTAAAGTAAGCATTGTTTTTAAATCAGTGGATGCTTTTCTGAAAGGGCACAAAATGTCATGCAAAGCACAGCCCTAAACACGGAAAGTGGATGAAAAAGACTATATAACGGAGTCGCCGAAAACCCTATCAAAATGAAACTACGGAAGTGACAGCAAACTTGTAACGACAAAGGAGATTAAGAAGCAAAGGAGAATAAGAAGGTACCGTTATCAAAAGCAGGTACAACCTGTAGTGGGAGTCCCTATGCAGACAGGAGTATAAGCGGCAACAACACCACTAAGGAAAACTGAAAAAGAAGAAAAAATACTGCGGCGGAATGACTCGAGAACAGAAAACAAGAAACCGTAGCAAACTGACCTATTGCAATAGGTCAAAACTCAAGAATATCGAACAAACCCGTCGGATTTGCGGCAAATAATGTGTGAAATACGACATGTGAAAGCCAAACAGGTCAAGAGGAGCAGGCAGGTAACCATAAGGTAAGCGACCTCCCCCGCTGCAAAAGACAACTAAGCCGCAACATTTTTGTAACCGCCAGCATACTTTATCACAAAGTTTGAAGACTAGCAACACGAAACCGACCCAAAAACAATACTCAAGCAGAATAGAGTATGAACTGTGTCGCGATTGCAGTCGTCCTGACGTTCGCGCTAAACCTGTGGCTGCGGCCAGGACAGGCAACAGCCGGCGACGGTGCAAACATAGCGGAATTCAACATCCTGTGCGAAGCTGTTCTACTGGAGGACGCAGACCCAACAGTTTAAATCTGCGCAGCGGACGTCACCGACGCAGAAGTTAATGATATCATACAGCTTAATGTGTCTGCCGCACCAGACAGCTGGTACTCAAAATTTCCAAAGGAATACTCCGAAGAGGAGCCAACAGCAAAGGCAACAGGGTGCAGCGGCAGCAGCGACGAAAGACGTTGCATAGCAAACTGGACAATGTGGACGAAAGCCAAAGCCGATTTGCTGAAGAGGGCCACAACTGAACCGCATCTAAACCCGGCAAACCTCAAAAAGCACCAGGCAGGAGCAACTAGGTATATCGCAAACCTACAGCTGCTAGCAGACGAAGCGGAAGCGGTGCTGAGCGAATACAACTCAAATGTCCGACCGAAGCTTGTCAAAGAAAACAATGCAATAACAGCAGCAATCAAAGCGGCATTGTATGGCAAAGGGGCAGGAAAAAGTGACGGCAGTGACGGCAAAACTATGGGTCTATTAGGGACGCGAAACACCGACTGCAAAACGCCTTCTGCCGGCAAATCCATAGTCGGTGACCTTTTTTGCTTGTGCGCTGTAGACAGCACACAATCATCGGCTAAACCATGGGGGTTCGATACGGCATCAGCAGCTGCTGGCAAACACTCGGCACGAACCACAAAAAGGCGACATGGGCCGACATAAAAACGGCATGCAAGCACCGACCTAAACCGAAGCTTTCGGAAGACACCCTGCGCTCAATACAGACTAAGTTTCTAAGCAAGCTAAAAGGTGACCCGGCACAAGACGGAACGTCCAAAGCAGCGGCCTACCTAGGGAGCCACAATAACGGCGAATGTGGAGCGGCCAATGCAGCACGCTGCGTCGATTATGGGTCGGCACTGAAGCCGACATCAGGGGCGGGCAAAATAGCTTGGTACGACGAGCTTACCAACGCAGTGAACGCAGCAGCAACATGGAAAAAAGCATGTGACGAAAATATAGCCTACAGACAGTAGCTAAAAACATTACAAAAGCAAGCACACATACTGTACGCCATCCTATCAGTAGATGACACCACGCAGAGCCAGAACAAATCTGGAATCACCGAGCAGGCACAAAAACATGGAACAAAAAAAGATTGCACAGAGCTGGAAAAAGCGGAGTGCAACCCCGATGTGGGTTGCAAATATAATGAAACAACTAACAAGTGCGAAGAATATCCAAAAAATACAGTTGTACAAGCAAATAGAGAAACTGGAAAGACAGATAAAAGCGTAAAATGCTCCGAATATGGCTCAAAAGACAAATGTGAAGAAGTCAATAAAGGAAAAGAAAAACCTGTTTGTGCATGGAGAAAGGGAAAAGATAGCGAAGATGATAAGGGTACAGAAGGGAGCAGAAATGGTAGTTTTCTCCTAAATAAGAAATTCACTCTGATGGATGCTGCTTTTGTCAAATTAGCAGTTTTTTAAGGACTTTATGAAAGTTATTAATTTTCCCTTTCGGGAAAAGAGTTTGTTTAAATTTTTTATAATTTGATATATTTCAACACGTTTTATCAAACATTTAAAACTTTCTCGATATTATGAGAACTTAGTAAAATCTTTATGAAAGAAGGCTATAAGTTTGTATTAACATGATTATATGGTAAGGAAAATGAGTGTCATTCAAATTTTGTCACTTGAATTATTTTATGGATATTAGTTACGGTCATAATAATATTAATAGTTAAAATAATGATGATAATAATAGGAG
>NW_027123303.1:0-11706 GCF_001457755.1 Trypanosoma equiperdum
CGGTTTTGTCCGCATTGTTGACGATTCCGAGTTTCTCTATCTGTTGGGCTATCGTCTTGTAAGCATGTTGTAGCTTATCTGGTGTTGCTGGTACCATGATATCGAGTAGATACGCCGTAAAGTGCTTGTTGGATTCTTTGCTGCGAGTCATGAAGCGTTTTTAGAGTGATCGAAAAAACCAAGGACTCTGGTGCCATCCCCTGTCTTACTCTCTTCCCGTATATTGCCATTTTTGGCGGAGTCGCCCGTTTTCGTAAAAGCTCACTGCTCCTGCTGATCCATGGAAGGGGTGGACGAGGCGCCCTGGCGGGGACCACGCAGCGTCTTCATACACCGCTGTCAGTAATGTGCGTCTGTGGATGGCATTGTACGCGTTCCGACCATCCAGCATGGCCACACTGTCCTGTAGCCACGTTATCTAATCTTTCGCAGCCGTTCGCCCTGAGTTGCATTGATCGGTCCAACACGCCTTTTCATATGGGGGCGGTGTTCGACTATATTGATGGTGAAATAGTGGCGAGTGGCGCCGGCTTTGCGTATACTCTATCCACCTCTGTTGTTCTGTCTTTTTTTGCTTGTTTTTTTGCTCTCTGCTATCATTAGGAGATGTAGAGAATCTTGTCAAGAAGTAGTTCTGCTTGGAGCGATGTTGCTATGCATTCTTCGTGGTTAGAGGGAATTCCCAATGGGCGAAGCAAATTAAAAGTGTCACAGATTTGCGTAACATGTCTACGTCGTGGGCACAGACGCATGAACTGTGTGGGCTTCTGAAACCGCAATCTGGTATATTCCCGAAAAAAGCGCGTGGTCGGTGGCGCCAAACCCACCGCCAAATGAGTGAATTCTGTGAACGGATGTCTTGTGAGCTGAGTTCGCAAGTGGATGACAGTAACAACGATAAAAAACATTGCACTGTAATGCGTGAAACAGTGAGGGTCAACGTCGTTTTTTTCCTGTTTTAACAAACCTCCAACCTTTATGCCCTCAGTATTGAAAGAAATAACGTTGCATTTACCGTGAAGGGGTGCATTCACACCGTTTGGAAGTTCAGATCACCGGAGTGGCAGTGAACAGTACGCCAAAAGCCTCCCCTCCCGTAGCGGTGCCGTGGCTGGTTGGAGAGGCATTGGTGAAGCGATCCTGAGCGTCCCTAAAAAGGAAGTGAAGGACAGGTGCTGAGCCGGTTTTGGACGCTCCATGTAATTTTCTGAGGAACTGTTGTTGTGCTTTACAACCGCTGCTACCACATGCAAATTGCTTTGCATAAGGGGAAGTTACACAATTTTGACTCGTTTGCGGATCGATCAAAAGTGGTGCAGCCCTCGGCACCCCGCTCTCTGTATCACAGCAACACGAATAACGGCAACACCCAGCATAAAAGGGAATCCCAGTGACCAAGTCCAATCCCTCTCCTTACACAGCTTCAGCACTTGTTGCCGCGGTGGGCTCAAATGTATTGCCCTCTCGTAGCCAAGAGCGGGGCGTCCGAAGAAGTAAGTTGATGAAGAAGGTTCTCCGAAAGGCACCGCTGAAGTGAGTCAAAAACGAGAGGGCGAGGAAATGCCAGTAAGGGGTAGAAAGGGATCTATAGGGTAAATTGGAGCTGAAGCTCAGTGTACCGGATGGTCTCATGAAGCAGGCAAAGTGTGGAAATCTACCAGAGCTCGGGTGTATGGTCTTAACGCATGTGACGCGAATGCATTCCGAGGCCACCGTGCGGGCTCTAGGATCTGTTTTGTGGCTGCGCAGCAAAACTGAAGGTGAAAATAGGAAACCACCGGCGTCCTCGCTGCGGCAGGACACCGGCAAGGTGAGTTTAGCTGCCGTTTTACCATGGGGGATGTGTACCGTTACGCAGAAAACAGCACTTGCACAGAGTTAGAGCGTGTAGGTCGGCAACCATTGAGCCATACAATCGAGTGCAGCGCTAGGGGAACGAGGAGGAAGCATTGGGTAGCAAATTTGAGTGAGCGCGCGCTGAATATCTGGGTGGGATTAGTGAAGTTCCTTACAGCATTGTCGCACCCCGATGATTCGGTTTCCCTGTAATTCATAGTCACAGCCTTTTTTGTGGGCGTATCATCCAGTGTGTCTTTGTGGAGGAAGTACGAGACGGATACGAGTGCTGTTGCGGTCATTGTTATTTTCTGCTGTGTTGCTGTTATTGTTGTTTCCTCGGTTAGATTAAGTGGTTTATCTCGTTGTTCTCGTCTCCTGCTAGAAGTGCGTTCCTGCAGTGTTTTTTTTTCATTGTTTGCTGTGTTCCTTTCGGTATAGTACCGTGTGCGCATGCCAAGGTCTTCATGTCAATCTTTTCTCCATTTGCTGTATCGTTTTTTTACCGTTATGCAAAGGGTGTTTCCCTTATGTTCTTTTGTACAGCGGGTGCCTTCTCTACCCACGTCACTCCTCCTCACTAACACTGACTCGTAGAAAGTCTGCACAGTTTATATGTGCTACGAGTAATAGAATTCATTCCCAACATTGCTTCTGACTTGTACTCATTTTTCATCACTATCATGTTTTACGTCTGCGTATAACCAGAGATAGGTGTCGCACGCAGGTACCATTAGGAAAAGAGACTTATGTGGGCTTCTGGCTCTCGTTTGGCGCCAGCCTTATCGAAGGCTACTAGGCTTCAGTTAGGTAATATTAAAACGGAATATGGCTACGTATCAACGGCAGCAGGTTCCCAAGAAAAATGGGGCTTCTTATTCAAGGGAAGAAGGTACCCGTTGATTAGCTGCGGATATTCCATATGCCTTGTTTGCATCGCCATAACGGTGGTGGGCACGTATCAGCAATACCGCGATATGATTATCATGACGGAGCACATATCTTACGAAGATGTAAAGGACCGATGTCTGACACCGATGCCTGGGTGGGCGCGCCTTCGAAGCCTGCAGATCGCTAGTCCACTTGGTCCGATGACATATCGAGACCCAACACCGCTGGATTGGCTGCCATTTGAGCTGAAACTTGGTTGTGTTAAGCAAGCATCGTACTAGGGAACGCATTATGCTACATTTGGTGTTTTAGGTGATCAAAATTTTGATGGGTGCTTTGGCGGAAAAAAGGAAAGGATATCGCGGAGAATAGAAGAACCGATAGCATGAGGTTGATACTTGATAGGGGTTAAGGTGGCGTATGACTTTATCGTAGTGAAACGGCGTCAGGGGTATTGGGTACATTATTTCTTGTTTTTTTTCGACGGATTTTTGCGATTGTATCTGCTCCGTTTCTGACACTGTTTCCGGCGTTGTCCCTCCCACACCCAAAGAGTTCTTCTTTCGTTGCTACTGTTAGTTTTCATCGCAGCTCATTGTTCCTGGTATTTTGAAATAGCTGTAGTTTTTTTAAAAAAAGGGATGAAGGGCGTTGGCAGTAATAATTGTTTCATACAATTCCGTGCTGGGAAAATGCTTCTTACGGATGGCAAAGTTGTTGCGGATACGCGGAGGGGCACGTTATCTTTTTCAAAGGAATCAAATGGTGTTGTAAAGATGACTTGGGTATCGGGTTCTCATGCGGAACATTACGATCTTCCCTTGGGCCAAGTGAAGTTCAGCAGAGTCGATACGTGCACTACTGGTAGAGTGCTACTGTTCGACTTTGGCAAGGCCCAACCGCCGCTTTTTTTCTGGATGCAGGAAAAGTCAACAGACAATGACAACACCTATTTTTCTGCAGTGGAGAATTCACTTGTCCAGAATCCCTCAGCTATTGGGAGTTTGCATACACACACCTCACCACTCACTGATCAAGCCCGTGCGAGACTTGAGGGCTATTTCGCGTCGGCTCTGAACAACGTTCGTGGAGGTAGGGAACAAGACGTTGACTTGGTAAGCATTGTGGGTTCGGCGAAAGTGGTGGACGCCTTACGAGCAGATCCCGATTACTTCATGTGTAGGTTGCATCCATTCTTACCCGAGGGAACCGATTCGACATCAGGTATTGTGGAGCACGTTATAAACCCTCAAGTATCCGCTGCTGCTGCTTCGTTGGGGTTGGTTCTGCAGACTCCCGACGGATTCCGCGAATTATGCGCGGCCTTTCACGTTGATGGGAAAAAGACAGGGGTCGTGGGTTTCATAAGCGGATTACTGAAGCAAGTGAAGAAATGAGATGATTAAGACTCACGCAACCGCAAACGACTTCAAATTTCTATTCTCGCAATGTGGTGTTTTGTTACCCGCACCGTTTCGTACAAATCGATGGGGATGGAAAGGGGGAAAAGTGTATGTCACCGCTATGACGATAGCTGTTGTTGTACTTTCAGACACGTCCCCCCTCTTAACTTCTTTTGAAAGAGTAGTACTGTTATTTTCTCTTACTTTTGCCCTCGCTTATCGAAACTCAAAAGCCATTGCACGATTTTAATGAGAATAAGATGCGCCGTACTGCCTTCTCTCTTATGATTGTTCCACCAGAATCTCATCGGTACGCTAAGGCGACATTTCATGAGGGAGTGCACCGGCAGGCCCCTGGTGATTCCACGCCATGGCGCGACGTTGCTTCCCCTTTAAACAGGTTTAAAATGTGGTGGTTGGCACCCGCTGCGAAGGGAACCATGACGGCGGCGTGGTGCATGACGATTGTTATGGGTGCATATTGCTTCTCTATTCAGCAAGATGCAAAAGGAACGTACCTGCTCAACAATGTCCTGTTACGAACTCTGCACGAGGAGGCAATGCGTGCCGATGCTAACCAGGAGCGAGCGAATGAACTCCAAGAGTATCTGAAGCAAAGATTGGAAAAGTTGGAGGCTGGTGGGAAGGCAGCGTCTCGTAACATGGGCGGCGATGCAGTCAAAGAGGGACTTATCAATCATGAATTGGAAATTTCTCGTGAACGTGTTAGGAGCGACAGCATTCACCAACGCAACCAACAACTAGTGGACGAGCTGCTCAAAGTGCGTCAAGAGCTTGCCGTGACAAGGAAAAAACATTCGGCAGCCCTCTCGGAGATCGATAAATTACAGAAGTTGCTGAAGGCGTGTACGTAGGGTGACATTTTTTCTGCTGGGCTGGCAAATAACTTCAATTTTTTTCGCGCTAGCACGTCTAACCTGCCTTTTTAGGACCCTATGATTTGATATTGCCTTAGTGTCCATGTTACCTTTTTTTTTTGTTGACCAGGCACATTCTGGGTACTTCTGCTTTCTTCACGCTGAATAGTAAATTCGAGGAGGGCGTCAGCATGTAGCAGGTGCTGCATAAACGTCTACATTCACTACCTACAGAAGGTGCATGCTGTTTTTGATGCCAGGTAACGGGAATCCGTCGGCAGGTCCGCTACGGAAAACTTTGAACGCTGCCCTACCGGTTGCGCGTCACACACCGATAAAAAAAATGTATTACGAAGGTACCTCCGCCCGCAAACACCTTGCGGACACATCTTTTCCAAGGAAGGGGGTATTTGGCAAACACCTTAGTTACCGTCGGGCATTTCCGCTGATCGCAATGTTTTGGATGCGCCGCTGAGAGCGACTCTATTATTGTGGGGTAACATAGAGGGGGGGGGGTCGTGCCCGTGTTGGATTCGCTTGACGTAGCCTTGGCAAGTCGATTATGGGGCGTCCGTGCTGTTGGAATATGAACAGTTGAAGTGTCACGACATGTTCTCTCCTCCATATATATAATTAAGCTCTTTCATCCATCCTGTATAACGCTCAGCCGGTTTGTTTTGGCTGCTTCCCGAGTCTCTTTGCTTTTCTTTTAGTGATTGCGCTTGAGCAGCCACTCTTAGCGCGTGTACGTTTGCTTCCAAGGAGAATCCAGCAGCGTAACTATGCGGGACTAGGCAGTGTAGTGCGCTGGATGAGTGATTAGAGCCTATCCAGTTACTAATTTTGTATTTTGTGAATATACCGTTGAACTGACTGGGGCAACATGTTGCCTGCGGTTTCTGTCTTTACACTTACATATATTTTCTCCGGAGTGATAAGTGCCCCTAAATGAACCGTTTCTACCGCCCGAGCTCTTGTGACAAGAATGTCCCTTCTCCCCATGCACGCTTTGTTTTTTTTTTTGCTACGGTATGGAAAACACGTTGGTGACATCGAGGGAGGGTGAATGCTAGGTAAATTGTATTGCGGAGCACGTGCTCACGAAATAATGCAACGGAGAGACATATTGAGGACATATAAGCATTTTTTGTTGTTACTGCTGTCGGGTGGGTGCACACCAGTTGTGCGCGAGGAGTCATGCACTAATCTTTGCTTTAATGTGTTGCTGATTCACTTTTATTTATATTTTCATGAAGTAGTAGTCATGTTCGCTACGTTGGGGTCGTGGCCGCGGGGCATTCACGTCTTTTTGAATGAGACGACCAAAAGGAGCGTCGAACCGTGGTATTTGGGCTATGAAGAGCGGCGCCGTCTAACCCGGGATCCGCGAGTAGTTCGACAATTAGAATTGGAGGATGAGTGGAAGGACACCTGCCTGGAAGGTGTATGGATGGGATTTCGTCGATTTGCTCGGCCTCTCAATGATTTCAAGATTACAGAAGCCTGTTTTCACGAGTATCTTTCTTTTGTGGGTATTTCCAATGAATATCTTAGAAACCGAATTACCAGTCTTTTTAGGCTTGAAAATTCTGCGGAGATTGACTGCCTGCGGGTCTGCAAGGTTCTTTTTACGGGGCTAACGGAGGAGAGCACGTCTTCTAAATTTTTGGACCACTGCTTCCGGTGTATCCCATCGAACCCGGTTTCCGGTGACGTGGAGGTCGACATTGTGAAAAAGGCATGTGAGGCGCAACACGCTATTACTGACAAAAAGTTCCCAACGGAACTACGGATACAGCAATTGGAAGGTGTTTTGAGGTATTTCAATGAGGCGGAAGAACCTAACTTTAATCTGGAGACGTTCAAGGATTTATTCTTCCATCCAGATTGGTGTTTATGGGCAAGCAGCTTCATCAAGTGCATATATGAGGCTGCAGCTAAGTACTTCAGTGCCCCTAATGGTATCTTACCACCTGTCCCGCTGCGGTGGATCAAAGCCGCCGAGCCACTGCCATTTGACCGCAATGACATTTACGATGCGGATGCCTTGCTCCTTAGGAATGTTGAAATATTAGGCAGGGAAAATGGTGATGTCAAGAAAAGACGCAAAAGCCCTGGAAAAGCACGGAGTTCGAAGAGGCGATCATGAGGTGGACGATATGCTCCCCCCCTGTGGCAAGCACCTGGTTAACTCCCTGTGGACTTATGTACACCAAATAATTTCACTGTGGCCCTTGACTTGTACATGTGCGCACGGGAAACCTATTATCCAGTGTCCGTTTTATGTCCTCCCATCCTTACATTCTCTTGTACTATTTTTTTTTTCAAAACTGCAGTTGAACTACAATGGATTACCGTAATGATATCCAACAGTTAGCTCGGGCGCATCAGTTTCGCCTTCACCCCCTCGCTCTAAAGGGACTGTCTGACTACCTCGCCACTCTCAACGGCAATATCGACGCGCAACGTAACGCGCTTCGTGACATTTTTGCGCTTCTTCATAGGGCTTGCGGCTTGGAAAGATTTGTGGACGGTGAAAAAGTGAAATCTGTTGTATCTTTGCATTCATCTAAGGTACAGGGGGCGATCGACGGTGTTGTGCCGACTGTTGATGTGCTATCGCTGGATGACACGCCCTATGCGTATATTGATGAGTGGAGCGGCGAGGTAAGAGTACAGTCAACGCGACAACACGGTGATCGGTTCACAGTACTTAACCAACGCTACCTTTTTGCCAGAAAAAGGTGCTTAAGGAGTGGCTTGTTCTCCCGGGATTCTAGCAAGCAACCAATAGACCAAGGGCTCCCCTCCCTCGTCCCCTCAATTGCCCTCGAAGGGATCGACCCCTCTGACACCGTAGCCGTTCTGGGAATGCTCGTCAAACATTCCAGCGCAACATATTTGGAAGACATCTACGGTCGCGTCAAGCTTATCATGCGTGGGTGTGTGCACCCTCCTGTTGGCGTCGTGGGAGAAGGATTTTTCGTTGTGGTGAAGGGGCAGTGGGTTGGTGGATTGTTTGTTGTGGCTAGCGTAGACCTCCCGCCCGCAGAGAGGCGCGAAGACACACTGAGGGTCGTTGGCTCTGATTTTGATCTTTTCGGTCGACGCCCCGATGACGTTGTGGCGGCATTTAGGCGGGAGAAAACTTCGTTGGGCTCTGTGGTAATCGTGATGTCGCAGATTCACCTTGACCAGCGCTCAACCGTCGATAGTCTCATAAGTTTCTTCAGAGAAATGCAAAACCGGTCGGAAGCTGAGCTGACAGATACTACACTGGTTATGGTCGGCGAGTTTTGCTCCAGCCCGATTCACTACGATGACGTTTCACATCTTCCCGAACCCTTCGAAGGCTGTGATCGCTACAGATCACTTATGAACATTCTCGCGACTGTAATTACTGTTCATGCGCCGAGCGTTGCGCAACTCACACAGGTGGTTATTGTTCCTGGGTGTGGCGACATTACGGGTCTTCTTGGCGTTTTACCACAGCCACCTATTGTCAGCACATTTGGCAAAGTTTTGCAGGCGCGTTTGAAGAAGGTTGTCTTAGCCCCTAACCCTTGCCGGCTGCGCTTCTTCACGCACGAAATGATAGTAGTTCGTCGGGATTTCTCTCGGTCGCTGCGGGAGAAGGAGCGCACATTCGAGTGGTCCCGGCATGAGGCATCCACGCCTGTTATTTCCTTTGAAAGTATTGCAAAGACTATCCTGGACGAGGCGCACTTGGCGCCGGGGGTGACGGAGGGGATTTTGTGGAAAGCAGATAAGGCACTCTGCCTACCAGTGCTTCCACATCTTCTCGTTATGTGCGACAGCACAGAACAGTGGGAGTGTTCCTACAAGGGGGTTCGTATCGTCAACCCAGGGCCATTCTCGCTCGGGAAGACATTTCTGTGGTATACGCCAGCTGATGGGGAGTGTAGCCTGAGCAGTGTCGACGACCAAGTATGACATTTCATACTGTTCACCAACCCATAGACAACGTCATTTATTGACTTCCCCTCCCCCTTTCTCATTGGTTTAAACCCCATTAACCACCGCAGGGGCATACTCACTGAGTGGCCGTCGAATTCTGCCTCTTTGCCGTTACCTCTCATCTCCCCATACCGCCGATACTGTGCTATCTCTATTTGACGCTTCCTACACCCTTCTTACCTCGTTTAACAAGGGTTGACTGTTGGCTCGCCGTGTGATGAAGCGCGCGCGCAAAGTGTACAGTGATGACGATGAGGAGCGGTGCAAGAAAGTGGTAGACTTCATACGGTCCCTACGGTTTTCCATCCCACTCTACCGCCTGCGGGAGCAGAATGACCGCAGACTCTGCCCAAAGTGCGGCAGGCGCCGTCAGTATTACTGCTACGATTGTCTGATAGTGGTGCATCCGGAGAGCCAACCCCCACCCTTGAAGCTTCCACTTAATGTGTATGTCATCCTCCACCCTGGCGAAACGCGGGGTAAGAGCACAAGCCTGGCCGCATCAACTATTTCACCGGACTTGCACATCATCGATTACCCTCACGTGCCTACTGATCTTGAACCGAAAGCGACGCTGTTGCTCTATCCCAGCGCCGATAGCACGGAGCTGGAAAGCTTAGAGAACTTGGATTCTTGTAAGAACGTTGTATTCATTGACGGAACGTGGCAGCAAAGCAAGGCGATGGCTCGTGACGAACGGCTCTCTAAATTTAGGCATGTACGGATAAAGGCACAGACTTCGCTCTTCTGGCGCTTCCAGAATAATGATCCCACTTATTTGGCAACAGTGGAGGCCATTTACTACTTTCTGCGCGAGTTCATATCACAGAACAATAAACGGCGTGCTGGATGCCAGCCACCGTATTATAATGGAGATGTCGATGACATACTTTATTACTACATCAACCAATATATCGCTGTGCAGCAGCGCTACTGCAAGAGCGAATTGGAATACACAACAAGACACTTCGACAGCTATATTATTCGCTGCTTTTCATGGGATCAGCTAGTTGCCAAACCTTCGGAAAGCGCTCCCGTGGTCAACCACAGAACTTCGTGAATCCGCGCTGATATGCTGCGGAAAATTGTGCTGTGTTGAATGGGAGTATCCAGCGTTTAAGCCGCAGTACGGCTACTCAGATGCCGCCTGGCCACCTGGGGTTAAAACTTTGTTCTGCGTGGGTAGGCTGTTGAGTACTCACTTGGCCATCCTCTCCATTCCCTTCTCCCCCTTTCTTTCACTTAGTTTAGTCGTTTCCTTTCTTTGGAAGCCACCATTGGTTGATGCCACCAAAGAAGGAAGCAGCGGCAGCGAAGGCCAAGGGATCAGGAAAGGGTGGGAAGGGGAAGAAGCAGGCACCTGAACCTCCATTGGTGGACGGGAAGCCGCCGCCAGATGGACGTCAACTGTGGCTTGCCACCGATGCCCTCCAAAAGGCAAAGGCGATGCGGAACTATTTTCAACTTGAACGGGACCGCATTATATCCTTCTGGGAGATTTCAAAAAAGCAGTTGGGGGAGTTGAAGGCATCCTGTCGTCAACGTGACCGGGACAAGGCGGAGGCCGAGGAGCGACACGAGGTAGAAAAGAAGGTTTTTAAGCAGAAAATTCGGCATCTGCTGTACGAGCACCAGCTGCAACTGGCTGAAATGACAAGTGAGGCCGAACGGACCCTTGCAATTCGTGAGGAGGAATATCGGCAGAAGGAAAGGAATGCAGCTAGAGAAATCCATGACGGTAAGTTACTGCTGCGTGAACAAGAAAACGAGCACCGAGAAATGACTTCAGCCCTCATCGCCGCACACGACAAGGCAATTGCAGAGCAGCAGCTTTCGTTTGAGCGCAAAATGAAAGAAATTCATCTTATGTTCGAGAAAAAGACGAGAGATTTGCGCGAGGAGATGGATCAACAGTGCCGGGAGGAAGTTGGTCTGGTTGAGAAGCGGAAGGCGGATCACATCGCTGAACTTCGTGAGATGCACGAACGTACATTTAAGGAGATGAAGGACTACTACAGTGAGATCACGTCGAACAACATGGAAATGATTCGCACGTTGAAGGATGAGGTGTATGCCCGAAAGCGAACGGAGGCACACAATGAGCGGGCAATGATGGATGTGGCGCAGCGTAACCGGAAGTTAACAGAACCCCTAGCGAAGTTACAACGGCAGAAGCGGGAACTTGAGCAGGAACTTGTTAATTATGCAAGTGACAAGGAAAAGTTGAAGGCAATGAAGGCCGAGGTGCAGCAGTGTGAGCAGGAGTTGCGGTCGCTTTCGTGGGAACATGAAGTACTGTTTCAGCGCTTTGGCAAGTTAGAAGAGGACCGCGACATCATCCTCAAAAAGTATAATGACATGTTGCAGGAGATCCAGCAAAAAGCAACGTTTAGGCGTGTTCTTATTCAAAGCAAGCTGGAACTTGTGCAAACACAACTAGAGGGGCGTGACGCTCGGCTGACGGAACTGTTGAGAAGGGCCAACATTGATCCTGACGGTATCAGTGAGATTGAGCGCCGTGTTCGTGATTTGTCGATAGAAAAAGATGCGATAATTGGAAATCTTCAGCATCTCATTGGGCATCTAGCCGACAAGCAGCAGGCACTTGTGTCAGCGTACGAGAAGTATTTGAAGGGCTACGGCATCACGGGATCAAGCAGCACCCTGTAGGTTGAATTACGGAATAGGTACGCTTAGAAGTTGTATATATATATATATAT
>NW_027123303.1:11730-12836 GCF_001457755.1 Trypanosoma equiperdum
CATCACCATGTACTCCCTTCACTCCTCGGCCACCGCCACTCACGATGGTACTGCTCAAGAATGGGTGAAATCAACTTCTTTGAACTGGACGCTGAATTGGCTACGTAGTTTTTTTTCCCCTTCTAATGTCCTGGTCGCCGCGACCACTTTTTTTTTCAGATCAAGTCTTCCCTCTGTTCGTTGACACACTCGAAGGTTAGAAGAAGTGATGCCAGTGTACGATGTGGCCGTCAGTAAGAGCAAGAAAAGGAAGCTCAGCACTGATGGGGTTGACCCTCCTCCAGTGCGGGGGGAAGAGCGGCGCCGAGTGGAAAAACAGGTTGAGACGGCACCCGCCGACAATAGGGAAGGAAATGGGAATGCTGAACGACTCACCACTGTTGAGTTCAGTGAGCCGGCACAATGGGTAGAGAGAATGGCTCTTACGTCGACAAAGCCGTTGCCTTCTGACCTGAACGCCGACGATGACCCGAAACGTGAGGAAGCCTTCATTCAACAGGCATTGCTCTCGGTTGTGCGTGGTATATCGCTACTCGAGGCGGGAGACGTTCCTTGGAAGCGCCCCGACGACTACTATGCCGAAATGTTCAAAGATGACGTGCAGATGAGTCGCATCGCATCTGCAATGGAGAAGTCGAAGGCCCGAATTGAGGAGCGCGCCCACCGGCGTGCTATGAAGGACCAGAAGAAGTATGGCAAAGAGGTCCAGGCGGAGGTTCTTCGCCAACGCGCCAAGTACAAGCGCGACATGGGGGCTCGCATAAGCGAGTGGCGCCGTAAAAGGAAAGGAAATGAGGACTTGGACGACATTCTCAATGCTGATGAGACGACTAGCGGCTCAAAGGGGAGAGGAGCTGCGAGAGGGGTACGTGGCGGGGGCACAACTCGGGCCCCTCGGCAGAAGAATCTACGACCAGGAGGTGTGAAGCGTCGTCCTGGTAAGAACGCACGACGGAGGCGCTAATACATGCGATAGGGCCTGGGTCGAGTAGGAAAGAGGAGGAAAGGAAGCTCCCTCACCACTTTTCTTTTCCTCAATTAAGTGCTTTGTGACGTTATTTGTTCTCGATTAACAAGTGTGCAGCTGTAAGTAGGGTGGGGGGGGG
>NW_027123303.1:12848-21601 GCF_001457755.1 Trypanosoma equiperdum
TTTCGGCGCGGGGCTCCTTGTTCACCCCCATTGTTTCTTTATATAATATAATATATATATATATTATATGTAACGTCTCCCACTGTACGCGTTGAGGATCGTTCAGTGAGGACCCCGTGCTGCGTAAGGGAAGAGGTGAAGTGCTCTAATAATCTTTCCTTTCACCACACCTGTAGAGCGCTAGTTGCCCTAACTGTCTCCGAACTCATCTTAATTCCCCCCTTTCATTCGTTTTCCCCTCCTTTCTTTGTATTGCCTATTTTGTTTTGTTTTTCTCTCCCGTCTTCAAGTCCATTGGCGTTAAATAGGGGAGACGAAACCCATATACATATTGTTGTTACTCTTATTTTTTTTTCTGAAGGGTGACGGGAAAAAGTAGGAGGTAAAAAAGAGGATACTAATAAAATTTAATTGCACATCCCTTATTTCTTTTCGTCACGCAGATTTTGCATGCCGTGGCAGTGGCTCCCAGAATTTGTCATTCAGCGTGGTGATGGCAATACAAGTTATACCTCCACGAGAGGCAAACTTTCTGACCCGTATGACCTTATCACAGAACATGGGCGGGTTATGTCGCTAACCTCCGCAGATAAACATCTTCTGGAAGTGACTGTTGTCTGCAAAGGTATACCAAAAAAGTTCCGAGGATTCCGAGACGGTGTGCCGCTACATTTCGTTCTCAAGTCTACTCTATCACAGCTTGGTATTAAACCTGAGGACGAGAAAATCAAGTTAAACTGCAGCTTGCAAGAGGTAGAGGTCCACGTGAAGCTGAGAGCACTTTCGCCGCTTGCTGTCGTGGCACTGAGCAACATTAGGGTGGGCGCACATATTGGCAAACTCTTCGCTGCGGAGGGAGTCCGGCGGGTGCGAGAGACTGCCTACGTTGATCGGTTGCTTAACATGATGAACTGTGGTGGCGAGTTGCTTCTCAAGTACAACGGCAGTTCGGGATCATCTTTTGATGTGAGGCTTGTGGGGGGCCGCGCCGTTGTTTTCCTTCCTCTTCGTAACGGTGCTTCAGTGTACGGTGACGATGTGCACGGTTTTATCCCAACCATCGGCATGGCGTTGAAGGAGGGCGTGAAGTGCAAGTATCTCCTTCGCCTGCATCAACGACACTGCGAAGGTATGCCCCGTGTGGCGCGTCCAGGTGAAATGCTTATTGTTTGTGGTTACTCGCTGTGTATGCGCACGATGTTCGCCCGTGTGGTAGAGGAGCTGCTTCCTAAGGGTCTAAAGTTGATTGGACCCGGAATCCTAGAGCCCAGCCCGTGTGGAGTAACTGAGCCTCAAGACATCGCTTTTGCGTTTTATGGGGACTCCACGGAGGAGCTTACACATATCCCAATGGAGTTCTTCACGTTGGAGTCGTACCGTGAACATGTGCCTTATGCCCTACGTAAGACTCTCAAGCAACGCTGTGAGTCCAAAAAGGACGTTCTCCGTGCCTTCAAGACAATGCCAAGGGCGAAAATGTGCTGCTGCACTTTCATCACCAAGGGCGGGCAGTTTAACGAGCTGGAGCAGAATGACTGGGTGACAGCAGAGCCTACGGACATTTCATATCGCGATCACGATACGCCGGAGCAGCGTCACGAACTCGCCCAGCAGAACATTTATCAACAATGTGAATATGGCATTCTCTCAGCAATTGCCGCCGGTGATATAACCAGTGAGGGTGTTCTTCTAACAAGAAACCTTCCGTCTCCCTCTTTAAAGTCACTGGTTCTCTCCTGCAGCGTTGCACAGAGGGTTCGGGCCATATACTTCTCCAGGGCTTCCGGACGGCATGGCAATTTCTTCAGTCAGGATGATCATGCCTTCCTGACCGATTTGGATACGTTCGGGATCGATGTGTTTTTCGTTGATATGAAGCGGGAGACCATCCTTCAATATGTCCGCCGACCGGACCGTGACGTTGGGGTGTTTGCCCCGACCGAGAAGCGTAGGGAATATCTGCTTGCAACTTTCTTTGGCGTGTACGGCTCAAACCTTGTGGAGGGTACCTTTGAAGACGAACTCCATTACCTTTTTAAGGGATTACTGACACTGAAGGAAGAATGTAAACATCCTCAGCTAAACCCTAAGACATCGCTCGCACTTGTTACGGGGGGCGGCCCAGGAGCTATGGAAGTCGGAAACCGGGTTGCGAAGAATCTGGGCATCCTGTCCTGTGGTATGTTGGTTGATTTTGCCTCACTCTCGGGCAAACCTGGAGCAACCATCAACGAGCAGGTTCAAAACCCGTACGTGGAGGCATTTATGACATACCGTTGGAACAAACTCGTGGAACGCCAGTCGGACTTCAACCTGGACTTTCCCATTTTCTTGATGGGAGGCATCGGCACAGACTTCGAATATGCACTGGAAGAGGTGCGGCGTAAGGTGGGTGCTGTTGCTCCGACACCAATTATTCTTTTCGGATCACGCGAGCACTTCGAAAGCAAGATAACAGGTCGCTACCAAGCGAATTTGCAAAACGGCACCATCAGGGGCTCCGAGTGGATCTCAAACGTGCCGTGGGTCGTAGGCACGGGACGGGAGGCGCTGGAAATTTACGTCCGGTACTTTAGCGGGAGGCTGCCGGTAGGTCCCGGTAATCCGTCCAACGAGCTCGGCTTCGTGATTGCCGCGGAGTATTTAGCCAATAACCCTAGTTAAGAGCCGAAAATATGGGAAGCATTGGAGAAAATTGGGGGGAGGGGGAAGGATGTGTAAAATAAAGTAGCTAAATGAAGGGGATGGGAGTATACAAATCAAAATTAAGAACGGTGATACGTGTTGTAACGCGCCATATATACGTATATGTGTGTATGTATATATGTATTTGTTTCTGTGTTTATGTGTGTATATACGTGCTTGTACAATCACTGTCCGTGCTGTGGGAACTGCTTTTTCTCCTTTGGGTTTGCCTTCTGCCGTTTTTTTTTGCGTAAAGTGTAGCAACAGGGGTGGCAATTCTCCTTCGTTGCTGTCGTCCTCCTCGTCTCTGTATGTAGACTTGGGTGAAAGCGGGATCGAATGAACGGGTGAGCAGAACGTGGGGGAGAGTAAAATGGCCCTCCAAGCTGCGGCATGCTCATGTTTTATGTTTGTAACTCACCCATACTGTGTGTTTCCCTCCATTCTTCCCTCTGTCTATTTTCTTCGGTCTTTCTTTTGTTGTTCTTGTTGTGATCCGGCTGAGGTATCACCACGACTATTTTTACTTTATTGGTTGCTTCTGGTGTTTTCGTTACTTCCCTCGCCGCCATGTGTTTACCATATACCCAATCATATATAGCAGCCTGGAGGACCTGGTCTCTCAGGGAATGAAACCCTTTTTTTTCTCTTCACTCTTTCGCTCTCCCCACATCTTTTCCAACAACAGCACTGTGGTAGCTTCCATCACGAGGCCTTGGGTCTTCCCTACTTCATACAGTTGCCTGCTGTCCCCCTTCTCTTTCTTAACTTCTTTTACGCACATTAGTTTGTGGTTAGGGCGCACAGTAGTACGTGTGAAGGCAGCCGTTGCCGAATTTTTAGCGTCTTTTTTTTTCGTTTGTCCTTTGCTGATATCCGCTCCATATCGCTCCCATGAGGCCCCTCCGCGCGTGGTTTGCCATGTGCCTCGTAGCGATTTTGTTGTTTACCGTCGTTGATGTGTCGGCGCTCTATGTGCGCGGGAAAGCAACTCGCGCCATTTTTATCGCTGTTATGGCGTCATCAGTATGGATATGCTATGTCCTGCTTCTCTTCATCTTCCTCTACCGGCCTTTGCGTCGTTGTACTGCTTTGTACCGAACGGGTTGCTGTTGCCGCAATGGCAGTAGTGCAGCGAATAATGGTGTTCGATTGTGGTTCAAGGAGCAACATAGTCTCGACGTGTGCGTTGAAGAGCTGCGGAATGGTATGGTGGACATTGAAGGATTAAAAAGAACATGATGCCTGTGAATACATTTGTATGAGCATGGAAGCGACATACCAGTGATCCTGGTGGCGGCCATTATCGATATCGTTTCGATTATTCATCGTTGGTGTTTTGGTTTCCCCCTTCTTTCTTGTCAGGATTTATGTGCCATGCGGCTCGATAGTGTTTGCGAGCCACAGTTCCGCACGTTTCACCATCCTCGTTGTTGACTCGTGAGACCTCACCAGTTAAGTTAGTGCTAGAGTGCGCGCACGCAGACGAAGCCTCGGTATGTGCCTTCAAAAGAAAATAAATTTGCAACCTACCTGTAAGCAAACACACACACACACACACACTTTGGGTTGTATTTTTCTCAGAGCTTAGTGAGTATGCACACACTGCGATTGTCTCCTCCTGTTTTCATAAATTTAACGCACCGTTCTTCGACTCGCTAACAAAAGTAGGTAATTGATCGCGTACACACACGGACAGTAATATTGATGGAACGGATAGCCTCCGGCCACAGAATGTCGATGCTGTTGTTAGGGGTCGGGCTACTCTGTTTGTATGGCTCCCTTCTGGTGAATGGGTTTGCCTTTGATCTGCCAGCCAATCAAAAACGGTGCTTCTCCGAGGAGGTTCCAAGTGGCACGGAGCTCCGCATCTCCTACGCGGCTTTGCCAGGGTACGCTCAGTTTGTGGATGCGTACGTCGTGGGGCCTGCGGGGAAGATGTACATGACAACCGTCGGCCAGGATCGCGGAAGCATGGTGGAGTACATCACAAAGGGTGGCGAGTTCACTCTTTGCTTGCTCTCTCGCGTAGCCACCGGCGTCAAGCAGTCGGAGGGAATGGCAAGGAGTGTGAGTGTCGACTTTCGACTCGGAAGCGGAAAGAACGATTACGCAAATCTCACCGGCAAGGAGAAGCTACGGCCCATAGAAGTGGAGTTGCGGGTGTTAGAAGATGCAGTGCGCTCCCTCCACACAGAGTGCCTGTACTATCGGGAAAAAGAAGCAGAGATGCGCAATGCAAATGAGTCTGTGATTGCGAAGGTGGCCTTCTGTGCCGCGGCTATCATTACTTTCTTCATCATCTTTTCCTTGTGGGAAATGTGGCACCTTAAGCGATACTTCCGAAAGAAGCGACTTATTGACTAATTGGCCACGCCGATTGTTTCTGTGGTTACCTGACTGCGCAATCTTGTGCCTGCACGCGTTGAGCGGAGAAGGGAGGAAATAAGGGTGGTCTTTCCCAGTGGGATGGTCCTGTGTATGAATGGGCACGCGTGAGGAAACTTACCAGTACCGACGTGAGCGTTGCGGTTTGGACAGGTTCCCCCGTGCACAAAACGCAAATATTAATATATATGTTTATTTACATGTATACTCCCTCCTTCGCAGTATGAGCGGGAAACAAGTGAACAACCGTGAGCCTGAAAAAGAACGCGGAAGAGGGAAGTGTACGTTGAGAAACATACGACGAACCATTGACGAGAAGGAAAATGTGTAGGGGAAAGGGGACGGAGGTAAAGCCAGTGTGACCCGGTGTTACGAGCGAGTTCAACTGCGTGATTTTTGTTAATTGTGTGGGGCGCTGTAATTCCCTTTGCTACTTTCATGCGTGATCTTACTTTATGTTTTAATTCATGTTCGCTGTGTCATGTGTGCGTGTGTGTTTGATCCTTCTTGCTTTTTCTTCTTTTCCTCCTTCACACCGACATATGTTTGCGCACTGTGGAACTGCAGCCGTAAGCACGCCGCATGAATGCAGGGCGAAGTGCCAACAATATTATGTGAAAGGGCGGAAACGCAGCTCACGCAACTGAACCATCTTTCACACGCCCTGCGTTCTGTGACCTTCGGCGACGTGGTCTCATTCGACCCGGCATGCGGAAAAATTTGTTTGGGTGAGAACTGTGTGAAGAATGCCGAGACCCTGAAAGCGGTGGGATGTTCAATTGCGGACGCGGTAGCGGAGCTTGCGAGAGCGGTAGAGGGCCAGCTGACCGAGTTCTTTGCTTATATGAAGCAGAAAGAGAAAGAGTCGATATCGGCCGTTCTTTCGGGTGGTGCGAAGGTGTCTGGGGAAATACGGAAGGCAAATCAAGAGGTCCGCGAGGGGAGTGAAGATACACCTCGGCCCAACCCAGCATTGTGTCGGGGCCCACTTTCCCTTTATCATGCTGAGCTGAAGGCGGGAGCCACATCGTTGAAAACATGTCTCTTCCTCATGATGGAGTCGCTCCTCACACGGGTGATGGGATGCCGGGCCGCGCTTTATCTCCGCTGTCGCAGCGAAGGGACCGCCACTCTTCGCCGCGTCCTTCACATCAACGCGCATCGTTTTCCGCAGGAAGTTCGCGACAGTGACGCTCGGCCACTCATAGACGCGATGGAGGGATGTCTAGCGCTCAATATAAGGGTCCGCACGGTTAGCTTGGATACTGCTGCAGAGGAACAGGGTCATAACTTTCATCCTTTTAGGGGAAAGGAAGGTAATTCCATAGCTATCAACCGCGGTATGGTATTTCCCATTTCCAACTACGGCTGTATTATCATCGCTGACAAATACCCTACTGCGTCACATCACTTCTCCACCTCCGACGAATATCAGGCTTGGGCATTTGCCTCGGTTTCCGAAGGCATGATGTGCCGGTATCACCCTCGCGTGCTTCTTGACTCCTTCAGCGTGAGGCCCACGAAGGTGCCTGAAAACTGCTCAAACTTACCGCCAATATCGACACGCCTTCACGTCCGCCACGAGGAGGAAAGAAAAGGCGCCGACCTGGGAGCAATCTGGGAAGCGGTGCCACCAGCAGCAATGGCGCTCAAGGTCATGCGCGTCACGCGTATAGGCACGAGCGCCTCACCAACTCTGAACGAAGGCTACAACGAACTAAACTACAGCGGCATGCTCCGGGATGTGGGAGCACACATACGGGATCTGGAAGAGGCGTATGGGAAACTATCCGCCCAGTTATTTGAAGCAAAAGAAACAATGGATAAGGCACACTGCGAGTTGAACAGGAAGAGGAAACAACAGAGTAAGCTGGAGTCAGATATTCACTTCATGCGGTCATTGCTTCACGCAGAGGGCATTAAGACCCCAAAACGCTAACATAGCATGGGGGGGAGTGGATGTATAAATTAATAATCAAGTGGAAAAGTAAGAATATGGGAACATGTGTAGACAAAAGGATATTGCTTTATTGAAAACATCAAATGTGTTGTAGTGAATCAATATACGTGCATACGAATAAACAGGACAGGAAGTATATGCTTGGAATGCTAAATCAAAAGTGAGACGGGTTAATCACTTAAGGATAGTAGTACACGTAGAATTAAAATAGGTATCGTACTTTTCCATCGGCAACAAAAATGCTCTCTTCTACACAATTCCTTCTTCCACAATAAACGCGCACACACAAAAAAAGGTGGGACCACAAAACCAGAACTTTCACGCAAAGATGACATTCGTTAAGGTTGTGAAGAACAAGGCGTACTACAAGCGGTTCCAGGTGAAGTACCGCCGCCGCCGCGAGGGGAAGACGGATTACCACGCACGCCGCCGCATGGTGCTGCAGGACAAGACAAAGTTCGGGACCCCGAAGTACCGTTTGGTGGTGCGCATCACGAACCGCGACGTGATTGCCCAGATCGTCCACGCGAAGGTTGTTGGCGACGAGGTTGTAATGGCGGCTTACTCGCACGAACTGCCACTGTTCGGCATCGAGCACGGACTGACAAACTACGCTGCTGCCTATGCCACTGGATTGTTGGTTGCCCGCCGCATGCTGGCGAAACTCGGACTCGCGGAAAAGTTTGTCGGCGTGAAGGAAGTGGATGGTTCATACGCCGCTGTGCGCACGAAGGACGACGACCAGGGCGATGACGAGTCACGCTTCCCCTTCAAGGCGATCCTTGACGTGGGTCTGGCCCGCACAACAACTGGCGCTCGCGTGTTCGGTGTGTTGAAGGGTGCTGTGGATGGTGGCCTCGCCGTACCTCACCGCCCCAATCGGTTCCCCGGTTACAACAAGGAGAGTGATGCGCTCAACGCAAAGGTACACCGCGATCGTATCTTCGGCCGCCACGTTGCGGATTATCTGAAGCAGGTGCGTGAGGAGGCAAGCTCAAACCCCGACGAAAAGACTTGCCAGTTCTCCAAGTTTATCGCGGCAAAGGTTTCGCCCGACGACATGGAGGGCATGTACAAACGTGCGCATGCTGCCATCCGTGCTGACCCAACGAAGCGACGTGCCAAGAAGGAGCGCCCCGCTGAGGCGAAACCGAAGAAGTACAACACGGTGAAGCTAACTGGTGCCGAGAAGAAGGCCGCAGCGAAAGCAAAGGTTGCCGCTGTGATTGAGCGCATCCGTGACCGTGCGAAGTAAGGTACTTGGCGCAACTTCCTCTCGTTTTCCTTTACACTCTTTCATTTTATTTACTATTTTCTGTCTTATTGTGTTAAATACATAATGGTGTGTCTTCGTGCTAGCAGTGCCGTGCGCGTGATTGTCGCCGTGAGACGTTCAGCTTTTTGTTGTTTTCGTGCCTTTTCTTAACGATTTTGCTTGCTTTTTCATGTCACACTCTGTTTACTATTACTTTACTTTTGAAAGTAGTCCAGCGCCAATGGGATCGTTTATGTATTTGAACGAGCTATGGAAGAAGAAGTCTTCCGACGTAATGCGGTTCATCCAGCGTGTTCGTGCGTGGGAGTTCCGTCACCAGCACACGATTGTGCGGCTGCGTCGCCCCACACGCCCTGAGAAGGCCCGTATGGTTGGCTACAAGACCAAACAGGGTTATGTTGTGTTCCGCGTCCGTGTGCGACGTGGTGGACGCAAGCGCCCCGT
>NW_027123394.1:0-7013 GCF_001457755.1 Trypanosoma equiperdum
GATTGGAATGTAATTTATCTACCACCATTGCAAGACAAAGTCAGGTATTGCGAGGAAAGAGAGAAAAGGTTACAAACTCCAAGGGGCAAAGAGTAAAAAATACAAAAAAAAACACCGCCATCGGACAAAACACA
Organism: Trypanosoma equiperdum; assembly: GCF_001457755.1. NCBI lineage: Eukaryota > Euglenozoa > Kinetoplastea > Trypanosomatida > Trypanosomatidae > Trypanosoma > Trypanosoma equiperdum. The sequence goes on from NW_027123394.1 coordinate 135, forward strand.
CAAAATGAAAGTGTTATTACCCAAAAGTAAGTACCAGGAAACAGATTCCATTATATGCAAAGCGACCTATCACCTTCTTCCACATCCTCTGTCCCTCCCACTCTCATCATTATCCTTTGTTATCATTATTATTCTTATTCACGCTGATTCATCGTTTATATTTTCTCTCCTTATATTACTCAACCATTTCTTTAGTGTCCTCTAACGCTGTCCATAATTTCAAGCGCAAGAAAAACGTTGCACTACAACTGAAGGTAGAGAAATGTGGTCGCTCAAGCGGTGCATGTCAGTACAAGCACAAACATTAATAACAATATCACAATTTCTCCATGCCTCCACGTGCAACACAACATCCGAACATGAGGGGATATATCGTCATCACACGTATCAATCATAGAACACGAGTGTAATAAGAGGTTAGCCTCGTAGTCAAATGCATAAACGGGAATAATAATGAGGCATATATCACGTATTCCATAAGATTACCCTCTCAGTTACAACAATGCGGCACATCACATGGCACATATATCATTTTTAGTAACGACACCTCCCAGAGTTACCTTCGCACAGCCTCTGTTGGGTGGGCAAACCTCTGGCAGAAGGGAGTGGATAAGATCTCTTGCGCCACGCACATCGTCCCACGACGTACAGTGAATATTGCCTTTCTCTTCATCCGTACTGTTGGGAAACTAAGCGCCTGCGATTATATACACCAACTCTGTGACTATTGTTGTCGGCGAAGCATCCCAGAAGGAGGTTCCTCATAAAGTTAACATTCACCTACAAATACGGCACGCTAAGGTGGGTGGTGAAGAAACGGGAAGGTCCGGTGACAGTAATTTGTCTACTTTTGAGGGAAATCACCAGATGTAACCGAACCACTTTGCATCTTTGGTGGCGGAGATCCGCATGATTCAGAGAACGCCTTTCATCGGTATTTTCGTCCCCACCTATTCAAACTATGGTTTAGCTTATCATTACTGTGGAAACCTTCTCCGTCTCGTTTTTCTAGAAACAGCAGTGTACTATGCTGTGCTTTCAGCGGGACAAGAGGTGGAGGGCCAAAGTACGTACCTTTTCAATTTATACACTACATTATCTTGCAATGTGGGATGGTCCCACCATAATACAAGTTTTCTATTGTTTTGTTGGTGTTTTCGCGGAGCAATGACGAACCTTCACTTATTTTCGCGTTTGATCTATGCTCCCTCAGGTTTTCCACGTTATTGTGGAAAGCCAATTTTTGTGGTGGGCAACTATTACCTGAAGGAAACCATCCTCGACCAACAACCAAGAGAGACCAGAGATGATATTCTCTAATGGCTGGTGGGGTCGGTTGCCGTTCTCCAAGTGAACATTAGCGGTGTCGCTCCCCTCCTCTCGCTCCCGGTTGTTATCTGTGTTTTGGTCCGTCTCTCTTCTTAAATCGTCGGGTGCCTCCTCGTCAAAGTGATCTGATTCGGGGGGCCCCAATGGCACGGTACTGTGTACGGCATATGATTGTAGGTTACGGTCAAGGAGAACAACCTCATTAAGAGTTGTGCTGTGGCATAGCCAGTGACGCACAAAACTTCGCTGGTATTTCGTGTGCGAAGTCTTCTGTAGAACCGGTCCTCCCTCACAAATGAATGTTAGCGCCCCACTCGTCATGTTCCGTGCTAGAACGGTGCACACAAAGGCGGGACATGTGGCATCGTAGGCCGCCGAGTGCCTGCACCTCCTAAACTCTTTGTAGCTTTTCGAACCACTGCCATCCTCTGTTAGCTCTGTGCTCGCCAAAACGCTCATGACTTTTCCATCTAATGTGCCAACGACCGTACCTACACTCGAATAAGTGTAGGTGGCGGAGGAAATGCCGCAGAAAAATCGCTTGGGTGGTGCCAACTCATACCCACAACCACCGTTTGTAGCGGACGCACACTTCACTACGACTGCGCGATCTTCGTACGGGGAAGAGCAAATGATAACCCCGTCAAGGCACTGCGAAAAGAGACCTGACTTTAGCCAATAAGCACCAGAAGTTTCACTAATTTCCTCACCTCTGTTACGTCGTGCAGGGAACACCGAAGCAAGACGAGTCACCGGAAAGATAGATGATACAAGACCCGTTAGTGGAATATGGTGAACTATACCCGTACATATTCCGCAATCTTCCACATGAACGACAAGCACGCCGTGTAGAAGTGTTCCAACAACCACAAAAGGCCGGTCAAAGATCTCGTTAACATCCAGTGGTACAACATGACGTGGAAAGGAGAATGAGGAAACGCACGATAGTACATTTGCCAGCACTCGCGGAGCAATACTTTTACACTCAACACCAGGCCCCGTATTTATGAATACCAACCTCTCTTCACAGGGGAGGGACACCACAACACAGTTAGGAATCCGGTACAACCACAGACAACGGCAGGGGATAGAACTGAAGGAGAAAGTTCCTAGGGGGGAATGCAACGTCCCCTCCGATTCCGCTATCGGTTCACCGGTGGTCAGCGACACGTTATCGTCGTGTTGGCTGCCCGATTCTGCAAAACGGCGTACCATATCATTTACCTCCTCTACGTGTTGCAGCGTGCCGATAACTAATTGGGCACGCGGCGATTGCGATAGCTGCACCTCGTACGGCCTCGTAGGTACTTGCCAGTACACACCTGATTCAGGCGAATCATCGTCCTCACGCCTCTCTGGTATCAACGGTAGTAGAAACCGTCGTCCCTCGGTTATAATCAACGCTATTAAACGATTCCCTCTGCGAAGACGGGGATCCCCCCGAAGCTCAGTTATTGTTGTAGGACCTATGTCCCACTGGCAGTGGTCAGTCTCAGCATCCCTTTGTGGAACGCTCTCCTCGGAAACTTTGGGCCAGCACCAACTAACGGCAAATAACGGGGTGAGGGTTGGCTTCATGGTTTGACGTACCATTTTGTCAAAGAGGAAAACCTCCTCCTCCTCATCTGGCGTTTCCACGGTGCCGCCGACACCTTCTCGGAGTGCATCGGCAACTTCTTGGCGAGGACGTGGGGAAAGTTTACGTCTACTATTCCCCCGTGCTAACTCTACAACACTCTCGCCACCGGTATCCTTAGTCATTTCAGAAGTGGCATGTGACGTACCCTTCCCCTCATTCATATCGTGTAGGGACAACTACTCGTGCTCGTTCAGTTTCAGCACGATACAGATATTTTATATTACTACTCTATTTTCATGCTACGCCTCACGTGCAGAAAATTTAAAGTATACACGCGTGAAGGTAACTTACTGTCGCCTTCACAGAAAAAGAAAATGGTTTGTTCGCTCGAAGTGGTATTGTGTAGTTGAGACATTGACACATTTTAGTGAAGATACAAATATATATATATAGGTAGGTAGATATGTTCGTAGGCGTAAGGTACACATTAAACCTCACGCGTCAAGGCGCCTTGAACCGCAGCAGTAAGCAAAATTTATTGAAAATACAGTAAAAGTACAAGGTACAACGGAGGATCAGCAGCAAAAGACGTTCAGTGTTGGTTCACCGTCTCGCCACTGGGTTGTGCATCATGTTACTCCTCCATTTCCCATTTCCCTGGCGACGAGTGCAACCACAGTGCGCTTCTGCGGTTTCACTGATAAAACATCGGCTGCAACCTACACAACTGGCGCAACCGCAACCCCAGCGAAATCTGTGTTTACTGGTGGTGCTACATTGCTGTTGAGCAACGGCGGTACAGGCAATGACACCGGGGCAGGAACCGCAGCAACCGCGCCACCAACGGCAGAAACGAGCAGGGGGGCCGTTGCAATTTCAGGCGGCAAAGGAACAGGTGTGGGCAGTTGCTCCAGTCGCAAATTTACGGGATTAGAAGCAACTACGATGTTGTTACCTGTCGATAGCTGCGGTGACACCTGTGGAGGGAGCGGCAAACGACTCGGTGTAGCCGGCACCACTTGAACCTGTGGGGGAGAAGTTGTCGAATGAGTCGGCAAGCCTCCAACAGATTCCGGATTAAGCTGCGGTGCCACTGGCACAGGTGACTGCAAGGGCAGAATAGACGGAGCTGAGGAGTTCTCGAGTTCCCTTGTCAAGAGCGTGGGAGCCAGCGGCGTCAGCAGTGGTGTTTGCTTGTTAGGGGGTGGGTTGACTGCAACTGGTTGAATTGAGAGAGGAGTTGCAAGTGACACACCCGCTGCGGGTTTCACAACATCTAACGTATTTTTCGAGACGGTAATTTCTTGCGCTCGCGGTGGGGACAAAGAAGCAAGAATGCGGCTTCTAACGGACATCGGGCTTGTTTGCGGCGCCACTCCAGAAATCGACGGGGCTGATGATAGATGAACGATGTTCCCTTCTACCTGCGTACTCTTCATCTGCACCGCTTGTCTCAGAGTTGAAATATCTGAATTTAAGCTCATAATTAATGTTTGCTTCTCCATGAGCTCTTTTTCCAATGATTTAGTAGTTGCGCAAGCTTCCAGTAACTGGTGGGTCAGTGACTCTCTCTCTTTAGTTTGGCGCGCTAGTTCAGTTTTCATCCGGTCAACTTCGCAATCTTTTTCGCGAAGCAATGCCTCCATGCTACTATTACCAACGGACAGGGCAGCAGCTGCTTGAGCCTGAAGCTGCTCACAGTGTTCCTTCCAGGACCGGGAATTTTTCTTTGCATCGTCAACCTCACCTTGCAACTCCTTCTCTCTGATCGCTGCTTCCTCAAGAAGACGTTTCAGCCGTCGTTCCTCTTCATCACGCATTCGCTGCGAGTTACTTAACCCCTCGTTTATTCCTGCAGCACGTTGCAGTGCTTCCTCCTGTTCGTGACGAAGTCTTTGGATATCGCGATCCCTGGACTGTAAGGATGCCTCAAAGTCCTGTCGCTGCTTCTCCAGTTGTTGCCTGAGTCCTAGGTTTTCCGCCGTAATTTGTGCAGCACCACATTGCTCCCGCCGTAACTCTTCAACAACACCTTGAAGTTCTTTTGCGGTACGGTCCTTCTCCGAAAGGCGCTGACTCCACATCCGCTCGCTTTCACGTCTCACTTCCTCAATTTTCTCTCGTTGTTGTGCTAACTCCCGCTTTGTCATCTCCAGTTGTCTCTCAGACTCACGAAGTTGTTTCACCACTTGTCCCTTTTCCCCCTCTAAAATCCGGCGAGCCTCTTCGTGGTGTTCATTCATTCGTTTGTAAACCGATTCAAAGTCTCTGGACAGTTCGTGTGCTGCAGTGCTGTCAGCGTTGTGCATGTCCCCACGCATACGCTGAATCTCACCTTCATGGGCCGCTTTGGCACGTGCAATTTCATCAACTAACTCTTGCTTCTCCTCACGTAACACACGTAATTCCGCACTCTGCTTAGCCGATAATGACTCGAGCTCACCCTGCAAAGTGTGAAGTGCATTCCGTGCTTCACCAGCTGTCCGTTCGGAATCCGTAGCACGTCGTTCCAAACGTTGCTGGGACGCCAATGCGTCTTGTAGCTGCTTCCTAACAGTACGCAACTCCTCTCGCAGCCGAGCCTCCTCTGAAGCAGCCGCTGTTGCTGCCGCTGCCTTCGTCCTCCATTGCTGAATATCCGCTTCAGCCTCTCGCTGCCGTTGCTGTTGTTCTTCCAATGTCCTTTCGAGCATCCTCAGCTGTGAATTGCACCTCTCTTCGTCCTCAGTTCGCATCCTCTCGTGCGTATTGTTGATGCGCCGCAGTTCCTCTTCAAACCACCGTTTCATGCTCAGCTTGTCATCCTCAAATGTACGTTGTAGTACTTCCACAGTCTTCCGATGCACGTCTGCAAGGGCCTCCTCTGACGACCGTGATTTTGAACAAGATTCCTGTTTTTGTCGCACTTCGTTTAGTTGATTCACTACCTGGGAAAATATTTCCCGTGCTTCTGCAGCTTGCTGTTCACTCCTAGCTATCATTTGCCGTTTGGATTCTATGTCGTGACGCAGTGCGGCTATTTCGCTCTTGTAGGACTGGTGTAGCTGGTTTGCCTCCGCTCGGTATTCGCGTTCGCGCTCACGCATCTCATTACATATTCGCTCCACCATCACATTGGTCGCGCTCTTCACGGTTTGCTCCACAACGTTGTGGCACTCCGATATCTCCTTTTGGCTTTGTATTCGTACCTCTGACTCCTCACGCAACCGTTGCATTGCCCTTTCATGTTGTCGCTCACGCATTCGCTCTTCCTCTTCAATATGCCGGCGTCGTTCACGCTCTAACTCCCTCGCCCGCTCGTGCTTCCATTCTTCCAGTTCCCTTTCCTGTGCAAGGAGACGCTGTCGTTGTTCCTCTTCCCGTTTCGCACGCGACTCCTCCAGTTGTCTGGCGGTTTCGATTAGCGATTGCTGCTCCTCTTCCCGCTCATATCGCCGAGTGCGCTCTTCTTCCATACGTCGACGAGCCTCCTCTGCACGACAGAGTTGGTTATACTCATCTCGTATCTGAAACTCACGTTGAAGCAGTAAGGCCTCAGGGGTCCCTACGTTCGAGTAACCGGCACAAGTTCCCGTGCCGAGGGTAAAGAGAACGCATTTGCTGAACCCCAGCCGGCTACCGGACGCCATACGGTACGGTAGGTTTTCGCCCTGCATTCCAATGGGTGGCATAGGCTTATTCAAAATGGAAGATAAAATGGACGAAGCAGTAACATCACTTTGAAGCATAGGTGGCATAACTGAAGTATACGTCTGCAAAAACCTGCCGGAAGGATGTGAAGCAACGCAGTCTCCCATCTTGTTTCCTCCTCGCCCACCTTCAGCACACCTTCTCCTTTCGGCTGTTCCCCGCCGGCTAGGCCACCCTGCAGAATTTTCGCCTTCAGAACGTCTTTGTACGCCGCTACCCTTTGACAGAGAATCCTTAGATTAACGGTAAATCCGCATTGGGTTTTTTTGAAAAAAAAAAAA
>NW_027123394.1:7023-20407 GCF_001457755.1 Trypanosoma equiperdum
AGCGGATAGTGAGGAAGCGACGTGGGGAAAAGGATAGAATATCATCGTCCGCAAGGGGTCACGGGCAAAATCCCCACCACAATACATGTGAGCACAAATAAGAAAATGGGAGGGTTTCACATTTCATAGTGAATGGTGGTAAGGGGGCGTCATATGCACCACAAGAGCCACTGAGAAAGGATATAACTTCAGCTTTTGTATGGTTTATTCTTACATAGAGTAAACAGAAACATCATTAATGGGAAGGAAATTATGAAACGGGTCGGCGCGTGCAAGAAAAAAAAAGTACAACGAGGAATCGAACATCCGCGTAGAAAGGGAGCTGTCAAAAAGTGAGGATGGGGGTGGAATTGATGGGTTTTTCAGGGGGCACCCATTCAAATATTTATATATACATGTGTGCCTGCATAAACGGACAAATAAACAAAGCGACAAAGATAAATAGATTGTGGCATAAATAAAACATATTTGCACGAACTAATAATGCGGTCACGCTGCCCTCCTCCTTTCCCCCGCCATGCCATGCGGTACCTGGTGCAATAGTTAGCAGATGTTCTCAAACTCCCACTCCCTTCATTGAGATCCCTCAGGTAAAGGTGGACTAAACGTATTTTGCGGGATCAGAAAAGCTGGATTCCCTCACCTTGCACGCCTCATCAGACACAAAGACACCCTTCCGCAGCCGCGTAAAATCATTCGCTACGCTGACTGCGTTGGTACTCAAGCGCCGCAAGGCTTTAAGGATCCGTGATTCCACGCGGCTTTTCTCTCGGTGTTCAACACGCAGTGCATCTTCCAGGTGACGGACTTCTCCCCTTAATTGTGCCCTAAGGCCCTCACAACTTGAGGTGAAGAGGGTGCCTACACTACTTAACAGCGTGGCATGATTCACGCCGTCCAGCTGAAACCATGGACGAAAAGTCATGGATGAGAGCGTTTGCTGCCAGACCGCGAGAATGAACCACAACGGATTCAGCGAAGGGTGTGTGCTACTCCACCGACAGTCAGATTCAAGTCGATTTTGTTTAGCTGATTCATTGCCAGGGGCATCACAACTACCATCGGAGAACGAAGTTACTTCACTAATTGCCGTGGAAACGGAAGTTGCTTCGTCATGTGGTACGTTCGTGATATTATCCGTCCAGCAACCCAGCGAGGAGATTAGGTCCTCAGGTTTCGCAGGTGTATATAGCAGGTCATCATTTTGGAAGTGGGACTGCAGCGGTCGTCCACAAGACAGATTCATAGCTAGCCTTAAGTCCCTTCTCTGAAGAGCACATATCCTATTCTCGCACTTGCCAAGGTACGATAACGTCCGCCCACCACACTTTACCTCATCTGTGCCAAAGAACCCCTCACCCACCAACATCAGCATAATCTGATCCTCAACAACCGACGTGCGTAATCCAGTAACAAACGGTTCCAAACTTCCAAGCGGTTGCATGTTCAAAAGACTGCAGTTGGCTAGCTGTTCCCGCTTCGAGTCAAGTGCATTCCAGTTTATTCGATCAGAACATTCATGCATCTTTAGTAGCGCAAACAACTGTACCAACTTCAAATCCATCACATCCCGTTGCGCTCCACAGACCTGGGCAATATCAGGTATTGCTTCAGATAGTTCTTGCATCAAATAGTTAATTATCTCAGTGTTAAAACGCGACAAACGCAACGTCAACTCCCGCTCCATTATCACCTTGAGCTCCCTTGCATTATCCTCGACGTAGGGTATATGATGCCTCATATCTTCTGCGGTGGCAGACACTTTGGTGGCAGCAAACCCCCCTATTGTTTCCCTTCTTGTTTCCGCCACCAACTCCAAAACTACCGCATCGGCACCCTCCAGCCTCGCGCCAACTGTTTCCTTCGTTTTCGCAGCGGCAACGTTGCGAATACGCATCGCCTGCTCCGCAATGATCGCCCTCAGTTGCTGTATCTGCTTTCGATAATCCAAACTAATGAAATGGCGATGAAGATCCCTAAACTCTGTAAGCAAACGCTTGCGTACAGCAAGCGACACGTCTGAAGGACCTGATGGAAGCGGGCACCTTCTCACGACAGGCCTCCGCTTGGTTAAGTGGTCGTCGTTCATGTCTTCATATGCCTCATCCAACAAATCTAATACTTTCCCCCAAAACGCAACAGTGACAGACTTGAACTTTCGTTGCACCACTGTTTCAAAATCTCTAACCACAACCCGAGGTACTGGGATCTCTTTGAAACCCCCCAATGCCTCTCTCACAACATTGTCCAGGTTCTGTACCTTTGTCAAGTTCATGCGGATGCTGCGTGAGCGTCGTGTCGCACTTTTACGTGCCCGCACAAGCACAGTACGCAGTTGGTGACACCATATTACGAGAGAGACGGCAACCCGAGTGAAAACAGAAAGTTCTGTGTTCTTTTCAAAAACCCGCACAGCACGCAGCAGTTGCTGGGCACCCGATTTATTCCACATGCTGTTCACAGCATCATATAGCACCAACTGCTCCAGTTGTTGTGGCGGTAATTGCTCCTTCCGGTTTCCGTAATTTGCGCCGAAGACCACGCGACAGTACGCTTCCACCGCTGTCCTTGCCGATTCTTCCTCACAACTCCTATCGTTGCTGCGCGAAACACCACCACCACCGACGCCCGCGTCTGACTCCGTCAGTGCCGACGGGGAAAGGGATGGAACGCGTTCTCTGTTCTGTGAGTTTCTCGCTGGTGTTTCCTGCTTCTCTTCGGCCGCTGCAAGGCTGAGCCGTCGCAGCTTGTCGTTGTATAGGGCGGAAAGCACAGAATGCGTCGCATGACTCACGGTACCACTGTACGGTATCACTTGCCAACTTGAGACAGCAACACCAAAAAGTTTCATCATATTCTCTTGAAAAAGTTCAATCAGTTCTGGAATGCTAGAGGCCATTGGAGGCGGGCGCTGGATAAGCTGCACATCGTTTATAGAAGCACCAGCTTCGCGCATGAGCACTGCATCGGTGAAGGTAATCACAAAAAAGGTCATATCAGCAATAAGCTGACGAATCTTTTGTGACTCACTTTCTTTGCTGGAACCTTCCATGCTTTGCCATTGGTTCTCACGAGTGGGGTGCGTCTCGTGTTTGCTAACTGCCCGACTACTGCTGAAACTGCTACTCAACATCTCAGAGGAATTGTCATCATCGATGCGTTGTGTGAAGGGGGAAAACAAGTTGCCAACAGACTCCACCATGTGCTGCGTGCCGATCACCTCGCAGGGGACAGTGTACAGAAGACCGTCACCAAGTAACAAATCGGGGAGTTGATACGATGACATGGCCCCTCTCTCGCTCCAAACGACTTCACTCGCTAACTCTTTCAGCAACCACGGGGAGCTACGGGAAACACCTGATTGGGAAGAGTGGATGGACGAGGCATATAACTTTTCGGACGAGCACCATGATTTACTGGGACACATGGGTAGCGTGCAACGGCGCTGCGGGCTAGGCTTGTCTCGAATTAGCGATTTCCTAGGGCTCTTCTGCAAGGCGCAAATGCGTTCTTGAATAGTCACGTCATATGCACCAGGTCTGATTGTGCTGACTCGTACCGGTGTGGGTGCCTGATAAGTGGATAATGTATCACCTTCACGCTGTCTTCGGCCTCTAGAAGACGACAAATGCGAAAAGTTCACAACGCGGGAAAGTGTTCCGCTTTTAGAATCGTCTTCGGGATACTCAAATCTCCGGAGTGCTCGTTCCTGTGTCCACAGCGAAGGAAGGACACTCGGTGTCTGACACTGCGGTGCGCCGATTTCAGGATCTCGCGGAACCACACGGAAACTGCTGGCAGCACTAGGAATGGTGCAGCGGCCAGGCGAGTAAAGGATGCGGGGTGATGCCATACAACTCCTCTCTGTTCGGGGATCCATGGAGACACGACAAGGTTTAGTGGACGCCGCCCTGGCCCTGCTGTTCTGTGCCGCGTTCGCATCACTTATGTTAGTGGTACTACAGGCGCAGCTGCCCTTGCGGAATGAGCACTCCTGCAGAGACATCGATGTGTATGGAGAACTAACTGTACCACATGTATTGACAGCGGGGCTATCGTCATTCTTGGTCATGGGAGAATCGTCTGAAAAGGAACATGTTGCGCAGCGAAGGAGAAAATCAGCCACGGTACTTTTTCCACTTTCCGTTGCACCAGCCACAACCATGCTGGGGAGACACCCGGAAGGGCGCCTCATCTCCTTCAGCCCCTTCATGCTGGTGTTTAAGATCTCAAGTGTACTGTTCAGTGACCGCCGCAAGCGCAGCAACTTTTCTGATGAGTCTGTGAGGAGCCCGTTGAACTCGACAGCAATGTCCATCAATCTTTTTACCCCATCCTTCACATTGGGTTGCGCGAAGTAGATGAGAGGTGAACCACCGTCTTCACTATCAGTTGACGCAGTGTGCCGTGTGGATCCTCCCATTTGCGTGGGAATCTGCGAAATGGTCTCAAAACACGTTAGTGGATGTTGTTCATCGTGGTTTTCGGTTGTGCCTGTCATTAACTCTCCACACTCTCCCACTCACTCGCACACTCCGTCTATCTCCTTTTATTCAGCCAAGTTGTTTGTTACTCAACTAAAAGCCCTTCCGGGCCCACTCAAACAATCGGGGTAAAACGTGGGGTTGCCTCCCCTCCCTTCTCCCCTTTCCCTTCCCTTTCTCCTCACAAGTATTTCTTTTACTATAATATTTCTCTTTTTTTTAGGGGGTGGATTGGTCCCGTTTCTTCCGCCTTCACTTCTTTCTTAAATATCTCCCCTCCCACCACTATTGATGATGGCGTGAGGCTACTGACCATTACACCACAAGTGATACGAAACAAAAAGAAAGCAAGCGAATAAAAATACGGAAGTGCACCAAAGAAAGAAAGGTCGGCAAGTCATACAGCAGCTGGTAAGAATGAAAGGGGTAGTGGAATGTAGACATTGATTTTACCGCAACAACAACAAAAAAATGGGGGAAAAGGGATCGGTGATTAAATTAATAAAAGAAGATCGGGTTCGTAAAAAAGTAAAAAACACACCGGTGAAGTGTGCTGTGCCAAGGCCAGCGAAGACGTGAGGGGTGAAAGCTCAACGCAGTGGGGCGACGGCACGCACGCGCTCATGCGATACGGAGCTGAGATGCTCATTTTTTCATTTTTAAGGCCTCTCTAGAAATACATAAAAAAACGTACATATACACGCACACATTTTAACCCAAATAACGCAGTTCCACTTCCGATATAGAGATGTGGTGTGGAGAGAAAAAAACGCAGAAGATTTCTCAAATTGTGAAATTCGTGAGAAACGGGGGTTAGTTAGTCACTTTTGCAGTCAGAGCAATACATAGTGGAAAGTAAGGGAAGAAAAAGAAAATACTACCAGCAGCGTGTGGCATTTTTAATGACATTGCTTTCCCACGAACACACTCTTCACAGAGGAATGCATGTTCCATGTGTGTGAATTGCATCAAAACCCAATTGGTTTGCTTGCTACAGCAAACAAAACGTGTCGCGTTATGATCCCCCCCCCCATTCCCCTTTAATTTTTAATTTACCTCCCTAAATTTCCAAACCTCTCCCACACACCTTAAAAATGGTGTTCCTCCTACGCGTTAAGAAACGCGAAGTGCACAACGTAACCCGGAATGTCCACGAACAAAGCAGAAAAAAGCGACTGCACTGATCATTTTTGTTTGTTTAAAAATGTTAACTTCCCCCCTTGCAGCCTCCAAGTACACGCACACATGGCATGTTGTTTTTTCTGTATGAGACAGTTCGTCCACATGTTTAGAAGTAAACCGAAGTAGAGGAAGAAGCAAGTAAGAATAAAATAGCAAAAAAAATTAAACATAAAAAGCAAACAAGACATCAGAGAAGATGCCAGAAGGCAAAAAAGAAAAAAAAGATGTGCCTTTACAACAATCACCCGCTCCCTTTCAGCGCCCGCCGGTCGACATCCCCTTTGAAGAGATAAAGAGACAACATGAATTAAATTAAAACATTATTAAACCAAATTTGACTATAGCAAAACACTAATCGCGTTGAACTAGACAAGGTACTTTGGCATCTTCATGAGGGGCATAATCAATTCAATCTCCTTTGGTGTAAAGGATTCACGGTGGTACAACTCCCATCCATTAGCATGAGCCTTCCACCACTGCTCAAATGCTACTTTCACCTCCCGCTGCACCTCAGCCATGGCGTCGTGCTCTAAAGGAGCTAACTTGCGCATGAGAAACTTTACATGTGGTGTAATGGGGCCAACATCTGAAGAAAGGAATGCACACAGACAGCGTACAAGCGCTGCACGGCGTCGCTTCCGATTATTTTCCCTTTCTATTACAGCTGGGAGTGGTTCTTCTGCGACACCACCGGTGTCTCGATCTGAAGAAATCGAATATTCCTGCAATTCTTTGGCACACTGCTGTACGAGCGAATTAATTTGCTCTATAGATGCCACCCTGGAAAGAACTGCCAAAAGAGAACGGGTGTTGGCACGAAGATCCCCATCACCGTGTGACATGCACCCCACGCAGGCACTGAACACACTACGCATGGTCTCATACTTTCCAATTCGATGAAGGTTCATAAGCAACATCTGATAAAATGCGCGAGTAAGAACAACCTTCGCTCTCCGCGTCTTCCCAAAAGGGTAATTTCCCTCCAGGACATCGCATAAAAACTTGACTACTGACTGGATCACATCCTTCCGCTGCCGTGACAAAGCGAAAGAACTTAGAGTTGACAGTGCTACTGTTTCAAAATCGTCATTATCGAGTGAAGCGCCGTCCAGAGCTGTAGTTGCAGTTGTTATTGCCTCCATCCACATCACACTAAATAACTCAGGCGGTGGACTGTGCCACATGGAGGTTAATGTCTTTAATCCAGCCTGTTCAGCGGTTGTTGAAACATCACTGGTGTTGCCGTGGTTTTTGTTGTCAGATGCCACTGGGTGCTTGTTTACCACCAACATATCTTCATTCGCATTGACAGCGGTAATACATGTTGTTGCCACCTGAAAAGGGAAACCAGAGTTTAACACCGTCGGGGGGTAGCATACCTGCAACCTGACGATACAATTGAGCTGACGAAGAAAGTCCAAAACAACACTCTGCGCCGAATTGTTAGAAGGAATGTATTTACTTTGATACAGAGAGAGACGCAAAAGATACCTTAGTGAAGTCGCAGCGTAGTGACGAATCTCGTTTGAATCACTAAACAGAAATATTTTTTGCCGGTCCAAAATGCACCGACACAACTTAGGCAGCAGCACGATGTTAACATCAGCGGCAAACACGTCCAGCAGCTTCGTGATGACGTGAAGCGCCCGTAATATGCCTCTTTTCACGCCAGTAAATGCCACTTTGATGTTTGCCTCTACGCTATCTGAATCACGTACCCCCGAGGTCACATTCACGGGGGAGCCGGAACCATCATCCAGTGGTGTCAGCATGTCAAAGAAGGGTTCGTACATTGACCAAACATCATGGGTTTTCACCTTACCGTACAGTGCACCAAGACCTGAAATGAAACTCATGAGCACCGTATGTGACAAGAGGATGTTACTGCATGCTTGTAGCAGCATACTGACATAGCAATCGAGCGCCTCCCGACGAAGTTTAGGGTTTCTTTTGGAGAGACAAATTGCAGCAACGATTACGTCAACAAGGCACGGAAGCTCCTGAGGGTATTCTTTGCTTCTGTTACTCTCGCTTTGCACAAGCTTCATGTAGTCACTAAACCAAAGGTACGCAACCTGTATGTACCTTTTCACAGTCTCTTCAACTCCTGCGGCTTCACCTAAAGACCTCCACATAGACGCCAGTCCCACTGAAAACGATGTTTGATCACGATTTGCTAGCAGCACGTTCCACACCCAAGTCCCTCGGATTCTCTTCTCGATGGCAGCCTCGTTGACTAAGACTTTTCCCACCGAATCGTCGGTGTCTGATGCCTGTTCCTGAGCACCTTTCGACGTGTTTTCGTTATCGTCCAAAATTCCCGCCAACTTAGAAATCAAATTTTTCAGCCCCTGCCGCACCATCCTTCTCTCCGCCAAATCCTTCTCTTCATGACAGGTGGTAAAAGATTGCATGCGCAACCTTAACCCAGGCACCTCATTGTCAGGTACAGTAAATACTTCGCCATCGCCAGATATATCTGGGGGAGCGCACGTCCTGTCCACCCGAATGGACTTAGGGGGGAATACCAACCCCATTTTTCCATGGAGGCTAAAGGAAGTGTGGTTTTCCTGTAAAAATCTGTACCTGTTGCTAAAAAAAGAGGTGGTATCTTCACCTTCCATGCTTCCCTTCCGCATCAAAATGTTCACTTTGGGTGTCTTCTCTTTTAACGAATATAGCACCACCCGCAGTACAGAGAAGGCCGAGCGACGCGTCTCGGCACAGATGTCCACTGTAAGTTTGAACAGCGCTGCAATGGAAGCTGGTGAAAGAAGCTCGTAATGTAGTTGGATGTGGTTACAAGAGAGGGTACGCAGCATCTGAACAGCAAACGTCGGTGCCGTATGTGAGCACTTCATTGCAAGCGGCAACAACTCATCTGTAAGACACGCTATCGCCCTGGGTTCAATAAGGAATGGAGTGCACACCTCCGCAGCACGGTCCCCATATAAGGAGCATGCGCTGCCTGTTCGGCGAAGCTGGTCTGGTATTTTTAATCCCACTTCAAACATACGCCGAATAAAAGATGCGTCACGCTGATATACGTCCAAGGAAAAACCTATTACTGTTTGCATAATTGCACCACTCAGCGCCTTTCGCAACTGCACAAGAGAACCTTTCTCGCCTACACCGCTCGTTGCGATATCGTCAGATGCGTTGGCAAGCGCGGAGCCTTTACCGTGGTCATCACTCTTACTCTGACTTGTTTCGGCACCAGTACACCCCTCAACAAAAAAAACGTCACATATTTTTGCTGCATCACTGCCACGGTCACCCTCCACGCAGGAATCATTGCCCTCACTGCTACAATTCTCAATTTGTAAAATTTCCTCCCCTGGTCCAGTGTGTCCTTCCTTATCACATATGCTGTTCTTCTCTCCACTACAAACATCGCCTTCCTGTCTGACGAAATCGATTATACCCTCCAAAACATCGAAATGGCGCAGGAGAAACTGGCGACAACCATCGAAACCGAGGTATGGCAGATATGTTCTTAGAATGCAAGAGCAATGTTTTCGGACATCTGGGTACGGTGAAAACAGCAATGAGTACGCGATAGAGAGGGTGTCACCAAGGTACTGAGGATAAACAACCATTGGATTCTGTTGGCGGCGGCAGTGGAGGAGATATTCTGATCGCAGTCGCCAGAAAAGGGCTGGAAAATAGAAGCGGTGCCTCTCCGACTCCACTATAATTGCGGAGAAGTGCTTGAATTCCACGTCAAAAGGGATGGTGTAATCATTGGGAATGTTTGTTCGGGTGTCTAATCCCATTTCCCGAAAAAAGAGTGTAAGAACGTAGCAAAGCGTATCGACGTCAACCCCTTTTGTGTGGGCAACATCCAGCGGCAATTTACCACGTACCAACAAACTTTGATCGCGTCGCAACACGGTAGCAATAACAGCTTCATCAGCCACGCCACCTGTCACACGTCTCAACACATAATCCAAAAGTAGACTGTGAATGCTCTCCGTTAACCTTGTAGACTTCTCTAGAAGCGATGGGGAAACCTCGTGTAGGGGCCATGGAGTTTTAGGGTCCTTATAGTGCCATGGCGTCATGTTGGTCTCACCGTCCGTGGCACACTGAACTCGCAGCTCACAGTTAACGGCCCAAACGGTATCCAACCAGCACACTGCACCGCAAAGCACGTTATGAGGCGTGACGACGTCGTGGCTGCCCTCAGCGTCAGGAGCCGACGGTGCCTGATGTGATACCAACTGACGCACTGAATCGTCTACACACCCACCATTTTCCCTCAGACCTTCGTTCACACTATCGTGATGTGAACTAGGGGACAAATGAGGCGGAAGGAATGCACGCAGGCCCCGTGCAGCCTCCTTACGACTGGGGACCCTAATGTGCTCGATATTTTGAATAATGTCTGTGAGATCCGTCAGAAACAACTGATAAACCTCATGGAGGAACGAAACATGTTCCTCCGATGGTTCCTGCCACACAGGTTCCACATCAAAGTAACGATACAGTCCCATGCTAGATTTATCTTGTTTCTGTTCCGAGTCGCCCTCAGCGGCACATGACTCTTCCTCCATCATGTGATCGCCCCGTACCAGTGACGAATCCACAGCTCGGACACCGACACACCTGGTTTCAGAAAAGGCGAAGAAAACAGCCGTGTAAAGTAGGGCAGCGCAGCAGCGCCGCTTTCGATTAGTTATCGAGAAAAGTTGCGCTTGAATGCAGTCCAGCAACTCGTAACGATAAGGAAAGCAGGCTAATCCAGCACCGCAAACGCAGCTGGACAATAAAGACGAACACCACAATACCTCCTCGTCGTTGCACGTATTCACATCACTGCGCAGCGGCGGCAACAACCGTGCAATCGCCCACTTCATCACGCGTTCAGGAGAACGCCGAGCAAGGGGTTCCAGCAGGCAACCTACAGAGGGTACCTGCGAGTTTTTCACCTGCGTTTCCGCCTCTTTAAGAGCCTTCTTCAAGCAATCACTGTAAGCTTCGTCACTGACATTGTGCGAAAGAGAATCTATAATACTCGCCAGAACATCCGCGTCACTGTCTTCAGTATCTCCCCGCTTAGCACTATGAAACAGTTGTTCCACAACGCTGACAGCAAACTCACACTCAGCAACTTCACTGCCCAATAATTCGTCTAGATTTAAAACAGTAAAGACGGCAAACAAGAACTCTCGCACACTATTAGAAAGTTGAATACTACTGCAATTTATCCACTGCGGTACTAGTGGAAGTATCTCACTGAGGAACGTCCGACAACTCTCCCGGGTCTCACTGCATTCACTAAATGGCAAAAGGGTCTTCGTAAATAACTTGAGGGCCACAGAGCACTGTAGGGGTGACTCCAAGCATCCACGAATTCCAGCTTCAACGTACTTGAAGGCAGGTGGTTGCATAATTTTGGGTGAAAGAAGCGTAAGTAACCCCACTGCATTTATAATAGAGTGGTGGCCGTGGTATAACGCGGGGATAATCGCGGGGGCCACAATCTCGACAAGGGAATCGACGGTCTCCCGCTTCCAACGATATCCATTAATGACAAAACCATTTCCTGGATCTTTCTCACCCGTTAGCAACCAACTGTGCTTGTGCTTCACCCGCAAGTAAGCGGTTTCCAGGAAGGTGTTGTAAAACGACAACAAGTGCCCCAGTGCTCTACTATCAACGGCACAAGGTGTAAGAAAAACACTGGTTGAAGACACAAACCGACGCAGCTGATTCCATAGTGGTGAGGTGGTACAGCAAGGTAGTGCCTCACTAATGCGCCCGACAATCTTCATAAACCGACCTTGACTAACTTCCAGCACTTTGCGGCCGCCAAAAGACCATGCAGATGAAACGAGGCGCTCCGGCTTATCATTGCTACTAATGGGCGGTCTCATTACGCTCAATATCATACTGAACAATGTTTCCGCGTATTCATCAAGGTCCATGATTCCAGCACGCTCTCGACAGATCTTAAACACAATGTCCAGCGAAACCATGAGCCAACTCCCTGACCTCTGCTGCCAATAACGTGCATCCACAAGCAAGAAACGCACAATACGCTCCGTCATAGGCAGCGCTCTTCCCGTTACACGATCATAAGTAGCATGAATTGGTAGAAGAATATATAAAAACCACAGCGCCTGCGGCGCCTGCTCACTGTCTTGGGAGAAATAAGGCGCACAAATCTCCCACAACCCATTTAGGGATTCGCCATCAAAGTGCAATGAGGCACACCAGCACAAATTTGCTAGTATTTCAGCAACTTCTGCTTTTACATGGGTGTAGAACCGAATACGAGACAACCGTGATGATTCGAAAACAAGTGAGTGAACGATATCCACGAGCGGTTTCCACGGAAGGGAAAACCCGGGGTGCTTCAATGCATATTTGCGTCGCCCACGAACAACTGAGCAAAAGCAACTCACAACAGAACTCCACGCGCTCACGTTACGAATCATGAAGTCCCAGTTCACAATCCACGTATAGAGAAAGATTACGACGTTGCGTTGCACGTCGCGAGGGAGGTTGTACGAGAAATTTTTATTTGTAAATGTCCTCCTAAAGTATGTGCAACGACACACTAATTCGTCTTCGGC
Organism: Trypanosoma equiperdum; assembly: GCF_001457755.1. NCBI lineage: Eukaryota > Euglenozoa > Kinetoplastea > Trypanosomatida > Trypanosomatidae > Trypanosoma > Trypanosoma equiperdum. The sequence continues at coordinate 19,271 of NW_027123394.1, forward strand.
ATCGGACCAGTCACTGTACTCGTTCCGTGGGGAGCTGCATATAGGCACGAGTGGAACAGGAGTTCCCGTGCCATCAGCGACGCCAAAGCGTGAGCAGGATGATCCCTTCTCTCCGTGTTCACCCCGCTGCTCGTCCACGTTGTTAGAATTAATTCTACCCGCAACCTCCTCTGGAGTTCCGAATGCCAGCAGTAATAGCATGCCCTTTTCTATAGCCATGCGGTCCTCACGCTCAATCGCCTCTCGTAGGCGGGGATGCGTGCAACGGTCTAAATACGGCAACAGCCACTGCTCTTGTAGGTTTCTCTTCTTTGAAACATCTGTCGCGTCACCCACGGCCAATGAAACCTCCGCGGAGGATCTCTCATCGCTTTGCATCAACAAAAGGCAGCCAAAATTTCCACGCACAATCGATAAATAATACCACACAAACAAACAAAGATTTGTCCCAAGTGCTAAAAACCTTGCGTCTACCTCTGCAGAAGAGTGACGCGAAGCGTGTCTAGGAGTTTTTTTTTTTTTTAAAGGGCGGTTTCCAGTAAATTTCTGCCAATACTTGTTTTCCACCTTTGATTTGTTACTAATTATCTTCTTTCCGGTTACCTCCCCTTCTTACTCTACTACACACCTAACGATGGTGGTTTTATAGCTTTTTGATGATTGGATGAATTTCCCTTTGATTCTTTTCACTAACTAACAAATGTGCGTGTTGCAACTACCCTTTTTTGCCTTCTTGTCCTTCCCTTTGCTATTTTCTCTTTCGTATGGGCTAACTACTTTCACTGTTCGGTGTTTCTTTACTTTCCTCTCTACTTCTTTCCCTATCCTTCTTTTATTTCTTATAGATGCTTCTTTTTTTTTTTAAGCCTTCTCTCCTTCTTATCACTGTTGTCGTTATTGTACTACTGTGATTCTTGCAATTACGATAGAAAATCTCTGCAGTTCTTATTTCCTTTTTTTTTCCCCCTCTCTTTGTGCACCTCACCCGTGCGAGTGTTAATTACTGTACGAATTTACGAGCAACTCCCCCTTCTCGTCACTGTCGCGATATAAGGACTTGAGTATAAATAATCAGCAGTAACAAAACAAAATTTGGTAAATAGAATACCTCGGGAGGTTAACTTCGGAAGTTTTCTT
>NW_027123394.1:20418-32140 GCF_001457755.1 Trypanosoma equiperdum
ACAGAATGTTTTTCGTTTTATGTGCGCCTCTCAGTGCAGTTTTTGATTCGTATGTTAATTAATCTTCTTTATTCCCTCTTCTGTTTTTCGTCAAATTAATGGAAATATGTATAAATGTGTTTGGTTTCACACCTTGTTGTATATCCGTACCTGTGCTTGGATGGAAGCAGAAAGGTTAAATCAAATTTACGAAAATAAACGTTATCACTCCTTTTTTTCCTTCACCGTTTTGATTCCCTCCTCCTTTACAAAACACTGTTATATGAAGTTATTAGAGTCTTATTCAGCTCTTTTCTTTGTAAGTTATTGTATTTTTTGCTCGGTTTTCTTTTTCTTCGTTCAGCTCAGAACTTTTGCTGTTTTCTTTTTTTTTTTGTGTGTGTTTCGGGTGGACAAACTGTTTCTCTTTTCCTGCTTTCCTTTTTTTTTTAACCGTAAACGTCCTCAAGCATAACACAGAGCGAGCTTCTTTACACTCCTGTACTTTCCTCACCTTCTTTTTTTTTCAACTAAGTTTCTTTGATGATCTTTGCCTTCCTTGCCGTTGTTGGTTTTGTTTCCCTTGTTAGTTCTTTTATATCCATTGAAGTGCCACAATAGTGGGCGGTAAGGTGAAAAATAATAAAAAAAAGAAGACGGAAGAAGAGTAGGCAAATGAATGACGAAGCAAATAAGCAACAAGGGATTAATTAGAGTCAGCAGGGAAAGGAGGATAAAAGAAGTGGGGAAAATAAGCGGCAGAAGCCCCACAGTGAAACAAAAATACATATGAAGGAAGTGTAGGGAGAAAGGGAGTTAAAAGAGGAGCGGGAGATTTAGCAAAGCGGAAAGTTATGCGATGACGGAACGCAACTCCACTTCCCTGGGGTTGCCGCACCATTAAATTCATGTAAGCGCTAAATTGGCCCGGGGAGTGACGCCACGTAGCAGTAAAAATACGAAACAGATATAAGAAAAAACTGAGAGAAATGACGGCAAACAAAAGAGCCGTTCAGGTTTCCTTTTCCTTATATGTTCCTCGTCGGTCCCTACCTTACATAATGAGTGTGCTACTTTCCACCTTACGTACATACACCAGCAACCACAAACATATGCATACCATATATGTGTATAAATAAACATATGCATGATCTTTCTTTTAGTCCCCTCCCCTTCTTCCGCTATCTAAGAAGACTGCAACACGCAACATGTGCAAGGAAACGGAAAGGTGGGGACGGGAAACCGGAAGAAAAAGAGACGCGGATTCGGGGCCTCACCATATGTAAACCATCTAATTACGCAATTGGGCGTCGCAGCCCATAGCGAACCGACCCCTCCGCCACAACATCCATTCTGTACACATAAAAACATCCACCGCGGTCAACCAAGGACATAATTCTTATCCATGAAGAAAGAAAACATGCGAACACACACACACACATGCAAAACACAACAGAACACACGAGATTACCAGCCCTCTCTATTCAGCCACTCCATTACGGAAGGAGAAAGCAAACCTCAAAGTCCCGCTCCCCACTGCCGCAGTATACCTGTCCACAGTCTTTAGAACCTGGGCGATACCAAAAGAGTGAGCCAGGGTACAATAAATTCTCCACAGTCACAATGCTGGCGGTAGGCTCGTACTTAACGACCCACACACCCCGCGGTTCATCATCTGTGATGGGCGAGAGGCGGTCCGTCACGCTACTGTATGTTGGGCCATACAAGATGCGATTACGCTCCGGGTTGCCGGCATGGAAGACGCGTAAATAGCACGATGGTTTCATTGCATGACGCGTCGGTTGTCCAGCGAAGAGGGTGTTCTTTTCAACATCGCCCGCAGGTGTAAAGACGTACTGGCCACGTACAATTAGGGAGCACGCTCTATCGTGTAGTCCGATGAAATGCGCTAAACGAATGGTCTCGGGCACCGCCACAATCATAAATTTTGGTCGCTTCTTTCTTGGTGGTTCCTCTTCAACCTCCTCCTCCTCCTCCTCCAATTCTCCCTCGTCCTGTTCCTCTTCTTCTTCCTCCTCTTCCTCCTCCATATCTTCTTCATTTTCCTCGCCTTCCCCACCATACTTCTCTTTTGCATCCTTCAGTAAATCCTCCGCATCAGGTACTTTTACCTCTGGTTCAGGTTCGGGAGGAATGTCACGACGCACCTTGTAGAGGAACGAAGGATCGCCAATGTAAACCCCGCGAAGTTGATCGCAAAAAGCCACCTGGTCCTCCGAGAGGGTCTCTAACACCCGCCACGACGTTCCGCCATCAACGCTGAAGAAAGAGTGACGAGCGCCAAACAAACCATTTGGCATCACTTGCGCAACAAGGTAATCCCCTCGCACACCGGTAACCTTTCCCCAGAACTGCACAGGGAGGTTATATTTGAGAGCAAGGAGCGGTAGAGAAGACTGTAGAGCCGCGCGCTCCGCCGTGCTTAATGCCTTGCCCACATATGGAAGGCCAAATATACAATCGGAAACAGATGACATGCGCTGAGAGGTGATTGCCGACTGCACAAAAGGGATGAGTGAATAGTCAGAACTAAAATAAACCAAGAGACACCTTTGATGCTGGCAATGAGAAAACCTTCTACAATTTTTTTTTCTTTTCCTTACAATCTAACCTTCCCCTCACACTTTTATTTCAGTTTACTCTTTCAGAGTTATCTGCGCCTCTGCTCTATTCTCCACCTGACCGACTTGATATAGAAAGATACTGGTGGTGCACAACCTCAAAGGGTAAGGTGGAGCAAAGCTGAATCCAATTTATATTGGCATACCCACATGCAACAGTTTCAAACAAATCATCCGAGCAGTACAAACTTATGCTCTAGTGGGAAACTTCCCCAGCATATCGACAATTTAAAAAGATTGCAATGAAATACAGGTTCATTAGGAAATGTGAAAGGAACTTCCAGGAGAGAAAGAAAAAAGGGTGCAGAAAGTATGTTAAGTCTTCATCCCTTATCTTCTGTGCAAGATACAAAAATACCATTGGATGCCTACTCCCCAATCTTAAACTACAAGGTTATTTCTTCTTCAATAGACAAAAGCAAATAAGTTAATATATACCTACCCCGCACGTCGAGAATTTCACAAACCTCAACACATATACACAAATATACACATATACATACATACATATATATACACGACACGTGTGTACAAACATATCTGTACACTAATGAACGCGATATAGCAGAGAGGACCTTGGTCAACGTAAGCCCTACTAACTCCTTTTATACACAGACAGACGTAAACATATATTTATTTATTTAAATCTATTCACTCGTCGACCGCCAACCAAAATGCCTTAACCCCGTTTCTCTAAATTCTTCCCGTACGAGAGGTGCCATGCGAATATCCTTGTCTGTTTGGTACACAATCCTGTTTGCTATCTTTGCCCCTGCATTGATTACCTCTTGTTGTACCGCGGCAGCTTGCGATAGGCATGTGCGACCGGTTTCCTCTGCACGCTTAGCGGCCTCCAAACTCCATGTAAAAAGGTATGCTCCACTGCAGGCAGTGATACAAACCTCTCCGTTTCCCTCATAGCGATCAAATCCGCCAGAAGTGAACTTTAGTGCTTCGATTCCACCCAGTGCACTAAGTTGTGCGGGAGTTGGCTGCAGCCTCAGCGGGGAAGGTTTATCTTGACCCATACGTGAAGTAAAGCCGTTCTTTTCTCCATTATTCCCGCACGCCGTTCGCATGAGTAACAGGAACTTCTCACATACCGCCACAACATACTGACCATTAGCGGTCACATCTATATCGACAATAGGCACTTTCGTCTCGAGTAGAGTTTTTGCCGTCTTGGGATTGTGGCTACCATCTTTGCGGCGACTCCCCGGAGGTCCCGTGTAAAGTCGGACACTTCCAGTGCCGTCACCAATAACGAGATAACCGTTAGCCGAGGTAGCGTGGCATGTGAAGGGTTTCCGTAGAGACCCCAGTTTATAATCAGCCAGTGACATTCCGTCTTCAACAATGATGTTCTTCCTTGGATCAATACGAAGATCAACGTTGAAGGCGACATCCTTCGCAAGACAAGTATATATCGGCTCGGGCCGCGCAACATGTTCGCTATACGTCACACGTTGCAAGTTCACCGGAGTTCTGAACTGCTGAACCACCTCCCCCCGCTCCAAATCCACCTCGCGCAAATGGCTGTCCTCCACGCTAAAAAGGAGGAGCTTCCTTTCTAAATCGTCAATCAGTGCACCGTCGCAGGTTTGGACACTCTTAAGGTCGATGGTCTCCGGCTTCCTCCCCTCAAAGCCATTGGCGTCATAAGAATGGGCTTGAAGCTGAACTTCATTTTGGGTCTCTCGAACAACCACAATCCGATTGTGTTTCATGGACTCACTGTAGCACACGTTACCAGATCCTGTTGCCTTCACGCGCTCTCTATCCAGATCAAGATGATAAGTCGGTTCACTGTAATCATCCTCTGGAGCAACATACGTTGAGGTTTGGCCGATATATTCATATATTGGGTCCTGGGCTGTAGATACATCGAGGGGTGTTTGCGTCAGCATCGAGTACGTGCAACGATTATACATTTCCACGAATTTTCTAGTTACAATTTCCCCGGACCCACCGCTTTCAAGATCAACAAACTTGAATGCAAGGTTTTGAAAGGTGCCGTCCACTAAAGATAGCCAGTGCACCGAGCACTCGCGATAGCAGTGTGCGAGCGACAAACCACTTCCGAGGGACTGCTTCAACACCTCGCCCTCCTCTTCGTCCACAAGTACAAAACTGTATGGCAATTGTTCACTTCTATTTTCATAGAGAATTAAAGAGAACGATCCCATTCGTTTTCCTTCAATAATGGGCACGAAGCAGTCATCGCTTTTAACGTACAACAGACCGCTGCCAGAGAAGAGCTCTCTCCTCGTGGAGCGATTATTTGAAGAAAATAACTTGTGGAATGACATTCCGAGTATTTATCGGTCCTTAAGAGTTGAATCTCGTGCTCTACTACTGCGTCCCCCACCAAAAAAAAAAAAGAGCAAGATGTTGCTGTCTACTTTGACGATACACACGCACAAAGAAAAGAAAAAGGAAAATAAAGGCCCCTTATTTTAAGAGAAAAAAGAGCTATTTCTTTCGCTTTGTCTCTAACGTTGCTGCACTTTAGCTTCCTCCAAATATAATGAATAGCAAGGCGCTGTTGCACTGTCCGTTCCTTTGGCGTCAAAAAAAAAAGCAGAGAAACATGAAGGTAGTAAGAAAATGAATGGGACACTTTAAGTAAAAAGTTTCTGTTTGTTTCGTATATTATTGTAACAATAACGAAAAGTGCAGTGGAATTTGAGACGCGTGGGTCGAACGCAGCAGCCTGCATTTTGAAAAACAATGCCAGTAATTGAATAAACTCCACGATGCACTTTAATATAGAAAAAATGCGCCACAAAACAAAGGATTCCAACGCGAAAAAATACATAGATACGCAAGTGCACAAATATATAAGCGCGCACCACTGGAACTTACGTTCGGTCCCCTAACGCAAATCAGTTATTCGGAACCTTGCAAATGTTATAGAGAAACAGTGGAGGTACCACCTCGTTCTGGCTTGTTGAAAAGGAAATAAAATAAATGAAAAAGAATACAAAGTCAGAAAATTTTCTGATAATTGCACTAGTAGCAATATATCCCTCTGAAAATGCAGCTGTTGTGTGTAATCCGAGGGAGGGTAGTCACTTGAATGTAACAATACATGAGTGCAATGCGTCGAGCCGAGAAACAAACGAAATAAAGATGTAGAAACGGTTGGGACACGCAGAAACGTTTCGTCTTCGGGAGTGAAGAAAATTTTCCAGTTGCTCGCCCAGTTGCGAGAGCCACACCATCTGCCCGCGGTATGGAACAATTGAGTTACAGAATACGCTTTTCACAGGATTTCATTTTTAGTGTGTATGTAATGTCTGTAGCATCAATGGATCACGCCATTTTTTCTTCTCTGTTTTTATTTTTTATTTTTTGTCATTAGTCTTTGCGCTATCACCGAAGCTGCTGTTGTCATTTGAATGAATTCCCGTAGAGGAGCAAGTATATTAATGATGTTACCGTTGCACTGGGTCTTGGGAACCGAATAACCCAATGCCTTCCTTCTCTTCTCACACCCTTTTGCTCCTCTTGTTGGTGCTTACCACTTGCGTTCCTTCATACAATAACAGTATTCAGCGGAGTTTCATTTTTCTTCACAACAGTTAATGGTTCCTTGTTGATTTCTCCCTTACATAACATCATCTTTCTCGCTACCCAACTTATACACGAGAAACGTTTGCTCGCCACAACACTTTTTCAGGCATAATGAGACAGCGTGACATGAAAGAAAAAAAAAGATGGACCCTGTAGCCACAAAAGAGTAACGAAGCTTTGTTGCAGTCACATGTCGCTGTGAGAGATGACCGAAACATAATGTTGAAACAACAAAAGGAAAAGCGAAGAAAAGTAGCAACGCGATTAACATCACAAGCTAAAAGGAGGGGGGAAATGGCACAGGTGGAGAATATAACACGCTGTAAAGTTTCAGCATGTTGGTATAGCCAGGATGGAAAGTGGCAGAACGATTATGCAACGGGGGAAACCCCATCTACAATATTTCACTCCCCATCCCCATGGTTTATTTCGAATACGGGCAACCCCATTCACAAAAACAGGACTTGTACCACCCCTACGCACCCCTCCCCGGTATGTATTCTTTTCAGGTACTGAACTTCCCATCAAGGCCTATTCCGGGCTGTTTGCACCGCCACCAGAAACTCTTCCAGCAACATCTTGTGGTTCATCTGACCAGTGCCCATCATTGGATTCTCATACCAACACGCAACTACGTTACTTTTTGGTGAAGATATCACGTAACATAATCCACTCATGTGCAGCAGGCGGCATTTGCCTCCCATCATTGGATTATCCGGCAAGTAGCGATAAGTGGAGCTCGTCAGTGTGTCAAGTAATCGTGCCCGGAAATGAGGTCCCTCTTCCTCATTTTGTGCAAGCACCGTATAACAGGGAATCATCTCATCTTGTTTTGCACTACACTCATACGTCGGCAACAGGACGCAACGAAGGTGGTACGGTGGGGCATTGGCGCTTACAGCACTGACCCAATTGAGGAGAACGGGTTGTGTACACACCATCCACGACACCCTTAGAAGATAGTGGCAGCGACGATTGTATTCCCTGGGTAGTGACACATTGATAGAAATTTGACGGTTAGGGGGCGGTTCCTCCAGGCACCTTGTTCGACCCGTTCTACGATCCATCGCGCGGCAATGTCCAAGTGAGAGTTGCTCTTCGTCAACAAGAACAACACAATTAACCGTCGGTTCCTCATTTGAAGAATCGCCAACAGGGATACCAGTCGAGAGTTCTTCAACGTTCTCTGCCCAGGTAACCGGGGTGCGCACACGGAGGTTCGAATTGAGACTTTTTTCCATAAACCCCAAAAAATCTTGGTAGGAGACGCACGCGTTGTCAAGCGATTCTGGAATAATTGCCAAGCACATCTCGTTCTCGGGAAAGGTCAGCGTTAATGAACGCGGAATGAAGGTATCGGATCTACCACGGTCATGTATGTATGAGTCAAGGGCATCCCACTGAAAGGCAGCCTCTTCACTAATTTGCATCTCCAGATTCACCCTCCGGGCACTAAAACTCGTGTTCAGGTAATTTAGCAACAAAAACTTGTGCTCGACCTTTTGCATCTTGGGCAAACTTGTGTATACACTTCGGTGCAATAGTCTCGTGATGTGAATGCTCTGACCCGTTTCATCAATTTTCAGCTCGTGAATCTGATAACCGATTGACGTGACGACACGTGCATGGGGAATCACGTCTTCACGTGGCCACTGAATCTCCGCCACTGACGGCAGGGACAGCACGATTTGATGCCGATGTTGTAAACGCTGAAGAACATATTCCAAACTTTGCATTGTATCACGCATTGGAATAGAGTATTGGTGAATCGGTTTGTCGAAGAAGCTGTCTCGTGGGTAAGCAGGTTTCGCGCCGAAAAGAGGCAATATTCTACAGTAACACAACGCCGACCAGTGCGAACGCTGTGCGGCAGCTGCGCCTGCATCGTTTGAGTACGAACTAGACAACTCTGGATGAGCGAATTTCCAGCGTCTTCTCAAGATCGTTTCGGTGCTGGCACCGTGCGCAGCAATTGACGCCTCGTCTGTGCGTACAGAGGTGCAGTATGGATTAATAGGTTTCATAGCGAACATCACGCCATTCTTCAACTGTACATGCGCAACCGGTGCCGTTACCGCCCCAGATCTCTGGTCATGTGCATTATGACCACGAGCCTCACAGGAACTAATGCTTCCAGCTGATGAAGGCAGAGGCATGGTATCGACATGAGGAAAGGAAGTCGTGGATGGCAAAAAGAAATCGTCCCTATACTTCAGCACCACCCTCTCGTCTGCTATGAATGCCACGTTATTTTTTCGGGTGGGGAGGAGAAGTGTTTGACCATCAGCAACAATAACGCTAAGGTCACGGTTAAAGATATTTGCCGCGCAAAACTTAGGATCAATGTTTTTACGTTCCTCACACGTGAAATGATCCATCTTATCTGAGAACGAATCCATGAACCACGTCCAAGTGTTAGCATCATTGATGATGCACGGGTTCCAAGCACGCCCTGAATGAGTAACCGGGTTCAGATCGAGCCTGAGAACCATATTACCACTTTGAACATCAAAGTCAACAATATTTCTCCCGCACGGAACAATACTGGGGGCGTCGATGGATGTCCCCACCCGTCCTATACGGCTGACCTGGCAGCAGTCACCTATCCCTTTTAAAATAAACTCACACACCGTATCCCAATTCCCCTGTCCTTTTCCCTCCAAGCAAACATTTACAAGGCGATACCACCTTGCACAAACAAACGGTTGGTGTGCTAATTGCTTTCTTGATCCGATTTGTGGGTAACCAAGTGACCCCCAAACATCCCCACCCGGTAAAGCTGGGCTGAGTTCCATCAGTGAGCGAAAAGCAGCTTCTCTCAACTCCCTACCTTCACTCAAGGCATCTGCAGATACATCTTTTGTTTGACAGGGATCTGCGGATGCCTCTCTTGAATTTCTCTGAGCTTGCGTCGTCCGTGGAACATCTTCACCTAAACCCGTTGGGGTGCCCGATAGTGGAGCGGAGGATTTTACCTTTTGAGAGTCCTCACTCTCAGAAGGGGCTTCCGATTTAGCAACCGAAGGGCCGGAGGTTCGTGGCTGAATAACAGGCAATAACAAAACTCCACGGGGTTGCATGGGGGGAATAGCCAATCCGGGTGATAGAGGCGCAACTTCCCCGGCACATCGATGCATATCAATTTGTTTCCAGTGTTTCTGAAACCACTCCTCTCGTGTAAATAGCTCAGAGGACGGAACATTGCCACCAGTGAAGTCCGATGGCAGTTGGTAAAAGTAGCATCGAGCCCATTCAGCGTCTATATAAAGACGGTGGCAAGGCTGCTCAGCGCCAAAGTGAGAAAAGCTAGGATTTTCATCATCATTAACACACTCCAGTAATGGTGCAGAGTGGAGCGGTGGGCGACCCATACAAATAATGTTTACCTTCTCCATACCAACTTTCAGCAGCCGGATGCATATTGCTTGCACAAGATCATTGGTGACTTGAAATATGCCCTTCCCAGCGGAAACCACGCTAATCATTAGCCCAGTGTTCTTGTCACTCCGAAGCTCTTTGGTTTCATCTAATAAAAGTCCGATGGTTTCAACAGTGCAGGAATTTTTCGATGGAACGAAAAGGTCCCTGGCGGTTAAATTTTCAATCGTTTTTGAAGAGGAAGAGGAAGTGCAACTACCAGCAACGGCGCTGTTGCAGTAAACAACAGAGGTTACCCCACCTGCGCGAAGCTCTTCCTTTACCTCACCCAATACACGTCGCAAAAACTCCTCACACTGAAGGTTGATATCCTCCGTTATCATTGGGGACCGGCTGTCATCAGGCACGTGCATTACATGAACGACGTCCACACAACCCCTAATAGCATACTTAGGGTGCAGTCTCCCGGCCATTACAATACGGAGATGTGGTGAGGCTTTATGCTTAGAAAGTTGTTGGGTTAAGTATTCGCCGAGAAAGTTTTTGACTGCCCAATCAAGCTGAATACACCCATCAGAGGTGAGATTCCACATCTCAGCTGATATTTCGAGTATAATGTAATGGACCGCCGAGAGTGAAAGAAAGTTCACCACCGTGCCTTTCGTTACAAGTCCGCAACGCACAGAACGATACCCCTTTGACTGCTCCTCCACCTTTCCCTCTTGACGATGATGTTGCGCCGCACCACTGTGCTCAAATCCATTCGATAATAAGCCTGTGCGAGGGGCTGGAGGCGCCTGCGGCACGCCACCACCACTATTGCCATGCGGTGCAGGATTATTTTCCCTTTTCCTCAGCATTTCGTTAACCTTCAAACAAAAACCTAAAAGGTTAATCTCCTCTCCTTCGTAAATAATGTTATCCCGCAAAGCCTCAGCAATAAGAAACATATCCGCACGCGAAATCTGTTGGCGCTCAAAGGACAGTTCGACGTGCGAGAGACCGAAGCGCTCACACACCTCATCGTAAGAAGGTATAACACGCGCTACCGCCTTGCCATTGGCGATATTGTTGATGAACTTGCTCTTGTTAGCCAACGAGTAGAGGACGCTTATTGCCCCATTCGAATGAGGAGCGTCTTTTTCGCCAAAACAATATGCCCGACACACCCAACTTTCGTGACTGACGCATGGTGTAGCAGTGGCCGAGTCCCATCCCAGTGACTGAGCATCCGTGTGAGTTGTTCCTCTTCCGGTTGCTATTGCAATCGGATCCGATGAGGGGAAAACACCCGAGCGGGCAGCACCACCATCAAAACGTAACGGTAGTTGTGACCCTGTAGAAAAAAGAGTGCCAGCATTCGAGGTGCCACCGACGCCGCCCACGGAGGGAGCTATTGATTGGCCTTGTGAACATGATGACCCACAAAAGCTGTTACTTCTGTAGCCCTCCCCACAGCCGTCCCCGCTGTCGTGGGATGGGATGAATAGTTCGATTATGGCTTCAGTGAATGGTTCGCCGGGTGCGGGCATCGGAAGTCCATAGTTTTTGGGGTAGTACAAGAAAGGTACTGTAGAAGTGCTCTCCGCATGGCTTCGGAAGACAATCGTCGTAAGGATATTGCTCTGTCCATCAGTAGTTTGTTTTTCTACCTGTCGACGCCTCCTGCGTAACGGTACACCTTCCGTCTGACAGTGAGTGGCCATTGGACCTCCAACCGTTGTTGTTAAGGTACTCAAGCCTTCTTTGCGTATTGATTCCACACGTGTAGTGTAGAAACCAAGACTAAAACACAACGAACTTCTAACGACAGTGACGTCACCGCTGCGACACAGTCCTCACACCTTCCCCTTTCGCTTCAACTGTACTATCGAGAAACAAAGATACGCGACAAAGGGGGGCATGGTTGCCTGTGTGAAACAGCTTGAGAAGGTACAACACACTAATAAACATAGTTGAAGTACCAACGAACTTGAAGGAGAGAAGTGCAGAGGGGTAAAACGCCCACCCCGCAGAGGGTTCCCTACCACCCTCTACACGCCGGCAACACGAGCCACGCAAACACAATGAAACTAAATGATTTAAAATACATCACAAATGAAGGTTATACCTTTCACCTACCCGTATGCGCCTCTTTTTTTTTTTTT
>NW_027123394.1:32154-39842 GCF_001457755.1 Trypanosoma equiperdum
TTGTCATCCGCATACGGCTTCCACTCTGTCCTTACAACGCACCGACTACCAAAAATTGGAGGGTAAAACTGTGAACGTAAAACAGAAGGTACATGGAATACTGGAATAACTAACTCCTACGGATAGAAGGGGAAAACACAAATAAATTACCTTCGTCTTTCAAACACTGCCAGAGCAGTCGGTGTTGATAAAAAGAGAAACACGGCAACACACATGTCGAAACCAAACAAGATTTTTTTCTTTGAAGAACCCCTCTCATTGCGTCCATCAAAAGAGGGATCAACACCGAACTCACTGCAACTCCTAAGCAAGCCACTTTAGAAACAAGCCCACACTCACTCATGCCTGTCGGCGACTTATCCTTTTCACCATGACGCGCACAACGGCGACTTCAAAACTAGCATCTGAACGCGGAGTACCGCAAGGCGATTGAAACGGATGAAATATCATGTAAAATAGATTCCTACATACCATACTTTAACTGGACTAGGTGTTCAAATATATGTATATAGTACATGCCTCAACACTAAGAACAAGAGTCACCTAGAACGTACAAAACTAGGTATAGCAGATGCTGCTGAGCTTTCTCAACTCAATGTTATATTAATGCCGCGCAACATTCGTACGACCCTTTGTTTAACTTTTTCATTGGGGTGACCGCTCAGTCGCCCTCGCATTTCATTCACTAGTGACTGTAAATAGCTGTCACCAGCCTGATCACGCAGCAATTCGCCATGATCACTGCAACTGCCGCTGCTGAGAACATCTTCCCCAGAAACCACCCCACGCTGAGACAAGACTAAAATACGTATTTTCAGTGCCATGGGAACCAGCAGAGGTGGCAATTCCCCACAGTCAAGCGTTCGCAGCAATTCCGTTCCTCTTCTTTCATACGTCCCTCTACTGCCTGTACCTTGAGGAACAGGAGCCTGTCTCCGACGCTTGCCTCCTAATCGCAGGCACGCACTGTCTACAGATCCCAACGCAGTGATGCATCGGTACTCCGCGTGCCGCTCCAGTTGCTCGACATGGTGAATCGCTGCCTCCGCTTCCCCAAGTGCCATAAAATAGTATGCATAGCATAACTCAGTAACACAGCGGAACATCCAGTATCCCCGGCGTTCCTCCGTGGATGAACAAATGAGCTCTTTTCGCCGTAAGACTACGTCCAAGAGGGTAAGGAAACACCTGATGCGCTGCTTGTTACTAAGGAAGGCATCAAATGTAGGAGGAGCAGCCGGCACATTACCTGACGACTCCGCCTGAGCTACGCCGGATGCATAGTAGAACAAGAAAGATGTATCATCATCGACGTCTGGAGCCTGAGAAGGCGACCAGCCACCATCCACCACTGGAGCTCCTGACGCCACCCCAAAGGTACAGCGGTCCCACCGTGGGATCTGCACACGACCACCACCTGGCAGAGTCCACCTCCTAAAAGTCGTCTTTAGCCCATCCCTCAGCTTGTTAAATACCCGGTGCATATCTTGAAACCAACTCGAGACGGTCCCCATAACATCCGTTCCAGGAATCGCGGCCTCATTCCTGTCATCGCCTGTGCGTTGGCTCGTTGAATCACCGCGTTCCTCCCTTTGTCCTGGACCACCGCCGACAACTGGCAACTCCTCAACTAACGTCCCTTCATCTGCAGCTCTAATATGGCTAATGTGTCGCTCAGTGGCAGGAGTGAGGATAGAAGTGCCAATAACAAGAAATGGATCGTCCTCTCCATTCCCGCTAGCAGAACTAACACCGCTGTCACTTCCCACATGCCTATCAATACTGTCGCCAAGGTTGCTCGTATCCTCCGGTAGAGACATACGGGCAGACGAGAGAGCTGTGGCATCATCAGTGATCATGTCGTCAACATCAACATCACCATCATCTTCGGCCCCCTCAACGACCATGCCGCGTATCCCACTAAAAGCATCAGATTCGGCGGTAGTTGAACTCATCGCACCGTTCGCAAGGAATAAAGGCGGCACAGTACCTATCCCACCAACAACCCGACGGGAGCCAAACACCCAAGTGGCCACTAACTGCCTTGTCAAAAGAATCAAGTCGGTGAGGGACATATGTAGAGCTCTCTCTGCAGCAGCGAACTGCTCCAGTGACGCTTCAACATGCGACCGCGAGAAATTCACGTGCCATATGCGATCCTGTGACTGATATTGCCCTACTTCCTCGTTGGACTCGTCTTCGTAATGAGAGTCAAAATCGTCAACGCTGCCTCCACCATCGTCGTCACTGTCATCACTTACCGTCGTGTTCAGTTCCACCCGCACATCAGTTCGGTCCTCGGTATCTGGTGTGCGGGTTACCAAATTGTCACCAAGGGAGAGAATTTCGGAGAGTCGATCGCCACGAGTGGAGGGGATTTCGCCAAGCAAAATTCGTCGTACAGTGTCTACCACCCCAACGACAGATCTTGAGAAAGTGTCTTCCACCTCCTCACGGTGTTCTATTGACTGAGAAACCCTGCCGTTGAGGGGGCCCAGTACCTTAATAGTATCGTCAATCCCAGACGTCAACAGCCGACCGGTGCGATGGCTGTACAACACAACGTTGACAATGCTAGCATCCCCAGGTGTTGTATGAATAAGTTTCCCATCACTGGTTCGCCAAAAGAACACATTGCCGCTGTCACAACCCGAACAGACAATGCTGTCATCCTCCATGAAGGTAACGTCCTTGAACATAGTTTGTACATTCCTTCGCCCCGACATTTTCACAGCCCCATCCGCCGTGGCAACAGTCAGTTTATCAACCGCTCCCATATCCAAAACCGATGAAAAACCAGTACACGTTGCGTTCCGTGACGCACTCGTCGACACAGCTCTGGAGTACAGGGTTTCCAACCAAGGAACAACGTAGACATGCTCTTCACGGTAGTTAACAGCAAGAGAAGTACCGTTCGCACTAAAAGAAAGTCCGCTTACGCCATTTGACCGACGAACACAAGGTATGGTGATGGCAGCAAAGGCACCAAGCGAGCACATACGCACATCGTGTAAGTACACCGCCTCAGTATTGGTGCCTGAAGCCAAAAGAAACGGCCAACGATCGTGCACTGCCAATGTACGCACCTCCCCTACACTTGGCAGACATGGGTTTCCGTCGGTCGTTCTTTCGCTTTCCAAGCGACGGGTGCGGGTGTCAATTCGGGATATGAACCCATTGAGGTAACCAACGTACGCCGTGTCAGGCCACCACGGAGAAACAGCAATGGAAGAAGCTACTTGGGAATGCCGGCATTTGTAGAACGACTCACCCACTTCTAAATCGGTTACCAACGTACGGCCATCACGTGCACACGACACAACATGGTGATCATTGCCTGGAACAAAAACGGCATGGAATATGTTGGAACTATGCCGGGTACGGTATCGCTGCTTTATTTGCCATTCAAATGTGTCGTACAAACAAAAAGCAAGATCGTCAGACCCCGATAGCAACAACTCACCACTCGCGTTCATCGAAAGAGAATTCACGCAACCATTATGCCCCTCTAACTCACGCCTGAGCCCAAATGAGCGTACAAAACTTTCGCTTGGGGTTTGGGCGCCCTCGGATGCGATAGGGTTGGCTGAATGCTCCATTTCCTCCGGGTTTGCGAACGGATCGCAATGGGATTCCCTTGTCCCATCCAAATGAGTAACGGATTCAATACAACCCCGTAAATTATGCGGCAATTCTTGCTGGTACGCTTCCGCCCTCTGCGTGTGGACCAGAGATCGCAGCGAACCTGTGGAGAACCCCAGCGGCTGCATCCGCCACGCTAAGCGAACGTCATGGCAATAAAGAGGGAGCTGGTCCCTTTTAGTCTGTTTGAATCTCTCGCACTGCATCCGATGTCAAAGCCCAAACACAGGCACTGGCCAATCCTGTTTCAGACTAATATGTGCTATCGAGCAATAATAGTGAAAATTTAGTGCGATTGCCCACCCCCTCAAAGTATATATATATATATAATGGTATGTGTGAATGTATGACGTACAAAGTATTGGTTCCCCCTCACTATGTCCACTGGTCGCCTCTGATTACTGTAGAGCCTTTCCTTGCCCAACCACAAATCCCAATGGATTGCAATTACTTTGTCTTTTTTCTTTTTTTGCCTTCGCTTAGTTTGCCCTTTAGCTGTTTGCACGGGTGGTAAACAAACCGATACCGAAGGTCCCTCCAGAGGGCGAAATAGTGCGCAAGGAAAAGAAATATCAAAAACACAAACGAAACCGCGCAAAAAGCACGCATGCGTTACACGCACACACACAACCACAATTACACGACAGCGTAAACATAAACAGGATGTGTACAAGACCTCAGCAGAATGCATTCACTACAGGTATGCAATGACCAACACCGAATTTCGCCCCTCACCCAACATAATCCTACTGAGGACACAAAACGATATAAACTTCCGAAAATAAAAAAGTACGCCACCAACCAGAAGCATGTGATAGCAAAATTCAGCAGACTCATTTTTCGCAAGATAGTAAGTATAAAGTGACTAAACTATGTAACAATAAAAAAAAAAACAAAATCATTAGTTGCCTAACAGAGTGTTCCTCCAAACACATTCGTAACCTCCTATCTCCCTCCTTTTCTTAATGTAACGAAGGCAGTGTGAGCGCATACACTAGTGTTCGGGGGAAAACATTGGCTGTGACTAAGTGCTTCTTCAAGATTCGCGCCCCCGTAACCAATATGGCAGACAAGCCACATGAGCAACGGAGTATTTATTCAACCCTGAGGCTCGCCACTTTATTCCTTTCTCATATACTTCACCAACGGTCACCCCGCACACGGACGCATGCATGCTCGCTACCCCAAGTAGTGATGGCTCAAATCCCCTTTCCACTTCCCCGATTCTGAGTGCTGCAGAAACTACTGGATCGACCTGTAAAAAGCAAATCATCCATCAATGTGCACATCACTAATAACAAAACAAACCTCGTAAAGTCACCCTTTTCCCTTCCCTTGACCCACACACCCCCAATTGGTGTGTGAAGAGCAGACATGCACATTTCCATCTGTGCAGCATGTATTATCAGGGAGGAAAAAAAGAAAATAAAAAGTACGCCTTCACCAATGGTAAGTTTCCCGCAAATAACTTAACCTCCAACTACACGCTCACAGCGCTGCTGTCACTTGCCGCAACATCACTTCTGGTTTTCTTTTCCCTCGCGCTCACTTCGGTGGCCTCAAGCTGAAGCAGTACTTCTATACTGTCAGTGATGTCCTCCAACACTTCCACTCTCACGTCCTCACGGGTACGGAATGTAAGTAATGTATCCTTTCCACCAATTTTACGGCGCTGGCGCACCCACTGATATTGTGTGATGGACATGGCCAGGTTCAGTGCTATAATCACCAGAAGTATGTATACGACAGTCACAGTATTCGCAAGGAAGGTCGCTAGAGAAAACGAAGAACCCCCGGCGGAAGCAATTGCGGGAACGAGGGCGTCACCGAACATCATGAAGTAAAGTGTCATGAAAGAGTAGTTCACATCGGTGAAGCGACCGTCACTATGTGGTCCAAAGACCATGCAGTAAAACAAAACAAAACCAATGAACATTGGCAGAATACTCAACATACCAAGAAACAGCTTCGAGATGAGACGAAGCATCGCCTGTACATTGAAGTACATTTCGGGGAAATACCGCGATTGCGAAAGAAGATTCACACAAACGAAGAAGGCAGCCACCCCTAATGTCATGTTTTCCACCGCATCAAAAAAACAAGACAACTGTACGCCAAACAGCCTCACAGAAAATAAGGAAACGTATAGCAAAATGAGAAGGTCGGCGACCAGACCAACAAAATGCCATCCATCGCCTCCCTTCTCCTGCAAACGGTGATGCCACTGCTCGTACATATTCATGAAACCAACTGGCCCGGAGTCACGGGCCCCTGGTCGAGACGTTCTGTGCATTATCCACTGATCAGCGTGATGTCGCACCCACCGTTTCAAGCTCTTCACAATAAGCATAGTGACACCACGATCACTGTCTGCCCCATCAATTTCACTCGGAGATGATTCAACATCAGTTCCCTCCGAGTGACATTTCCTGCCTGAACCAACACCTTCTCTGGCCCTAGGAAGTGAATAACCACCTTCACGACTCTTTTCGGCAGCCGCTTCACGTCGAAAAGAAATCGCGGACTTAAGTGCACGGAACCTGATCGCCATATCCAAAAGAGCAAGCAGAAACATTACTGAAGTGAGGAGAAATCGCGGATGAATACGAGGTTGAATATGTTTTGCAGTTGATATAATATTGTATGTGGTCTCAACATAGCCGCCACGGTGGAAGAAGAATTTGACTTCGATCGTCCACTGGTATATAATCATACTAAAACCACTGGTAGATAGAGAACCGTCGGTCAGCTTGGCGATTACTTGTGGGAGTGTCCCACGCAAACGTATACTACGCACATTATCCGTCAATGAAAAGAAAAAAACATCCGCATTAGTGGCCGCGTCGCCCTTAATTTGTCTCCTACAGGGGCTGTAGTATTTCCCAGAGAGGGTACTGAGCCTCGGTGCGCATGCGGTATTTATTCGAATATTGGGTGGGGAATCTAAAACATTACCTGAAGACGTTTCCGCACGCGAGTACCGACTGCTATACTCTTCCTCGCCGTCATTTGTTTTGCTACTTCCATTACTCCAATCCCTATATTCACTGGCAAACGGTCCTAGAGGATCTTCCTCGGTCAATGTCACTGAAAATATTTTTGTATCGGAAGGTCCGATATGCTCTCGTGAACCAAAGGCAAACAATTCCACGTCCATCTTCACGGGTGTCACCGCATTAATCGTGACGGTTTCCGCTTCGCTAGTATCAGCAAGATTATTCATTTCCTTAGTAAGTATTCTATCCATCTCTTCAACACGCTGAGGTGTCTCCCCGTTCAAAATGTATCGAAGGAATTCCGTTCCCTTACCCGTAGCAGCACTCATGTAATAATGATACTTCAGTTCCGCCTCTGCTGCAGCAGCCAACTCGTAAAATGCCGCGACAAAGTCTTCAATTCTCGAGAAAAGGTCCTTGCGGTTATGGACGAAAACGGTGGGGAGACGCACAATATCTCCGCTCTCCTTACCAAGATAATCGTCAGCCAAAAAATGCCCAAGAACTGCTTTGCGTTTCACATAACTCGTTGTGTAGGAAGGCACGTGATATGCTAACGAAAGTACAAGAATACCGACTAGCATAAGCCAACTTACAATAAACCTGTGCGGAAGTGGCCGACCCATGAAGAGAAGGTCGGTAGTGGCGGAACCGATGCTCGCTGAATGCTCACGTCGCACGCCGTCCCTTCCATTCATACGCTCCTCCGCTCCTTTAGAATCACGCCTTGTGTAAAGTAATGGCCGACACATGGCGTCAGATCCTGATGTTGAGTCCACGCCATCAGACCGACTCCATGCGCTTAGCGAAGACCCAAACATAAACACTTCGTTTCGCGCAGCGAATCATGGAAAGAAAGAGAACAATTAGGTGAGGAAATGTAAAATTAAATCGAATGTGTGCTATTAGAGAAAGAGAAAATGACAACAGCAGTGGATATAATCAAAGCTCCATTGACCCGTAACAATAATACCAAGAATAGATTTACCTATTCAAATATGTCTATATAAATATATACCTTGTTAGATATATATATATATATATATATAT
>NW_027123394.1:39867-40105 GCF_001457755.1 Trypanosoma equiperdum
ACATGCAAAAACACAAGAGTCATCCGCAACCGGAATCAAGTTACATGTGAGAATCTTCACAAATCACCACGTGAGGTGTTGTCTTGTGTGCCTCCACATCGCCACCCCGACGCTTTCGAAAACTGTCGCCGCAATTTCCACAACCTTTCACTTTTCTTAACGCGCATGTGATTCCTTCATAAAAGGGAATGAAGGGGAGGGAAAAGAGCAGCAACATCAAAAAAGGAGGAAAAAAAAA
>NW_027123394.1:40116-40985 GCF_001457755.1 Trypanosoma equiperdum
AATAAATTAGCGGCAGTAGAAGGAAAAATATAATGATACGGATGTAAGGAAAGCCACCGAAACCACGCATAGCAACGACAGCTTGGAACACAAAAATAAGTGCTCGGTAACTGCTGAGGTGTAACAAATCAGCTGATATTTCTGGACAAAGCACATATTCAACACAACACAACACAACACAACGCAACGACGCTCCTCCTACTGTAACCAAATGCTACACAGCAAATGCATTAAGTAACAGAGAGATTGAGAGAAAGAGTAGGAGCGTTTAAAGAAAAAAAAAGGAGGAGACGAGAAAGAGTGTGCACAAAGTTTAAGGAGGTAAGCTGGTCCCACAGAAGGTAAATTGTGTTTGTGTGTCAAGGGGGAAAAAAAAATGAGGGACAATGAACGATGCGTTAATTACGATATGGTGAGACTTCGTCCACTCGAGGGATATCGTGTGAAAAGAAAAAGGTACCGCTACATTTTGCGACTCCCGTGAGAATATCAACGCAACGCACTAACGAGCGAAGGCACATGCAACCACAACAAATAAAGTTCATTCCCACAGAATTGATACAAGCAGCCCATTCCAATTTCCTTTCAAAAAAAAAAATTAAAAAGAAATTTCGGCCGTCATTTCCGGCCCGCAAACACTGTCTCCCCACTGGGCTCCCTCTTCTCTTCTATCCTTTCTTTTTCTTTCTTTTTTTCTTTTTCTTTTTTTTTTGATCAGATTACTTCCTTCTTAAACGCCACTAACCCGCACCCCTCCGCTCAGCTCAGCCCAACCCGGCTGGTGTCTGTTCGCCGTCTCCACTCGGTATTTTGTTGATGTTTGTTTCTCCGGCTTTCGGTTACTCCCTTTTCTTTTTCTTTTTTTTTTT
>NW_027123394.1:41008-42477 GCF_001457755.1 Trypanosoma equiperdum
GGTGCAGAAGCCACAAACAATAATATGGAAGAAACGCACAAAAAAAAAACAGTGAGAAGAATATTTGCAAAGGGAAGAAGAAAGCAAAACAGCAACCAAAAAAAAAAGTGCTAAAACCGCTTGCACTATGAAAAGTAATCTCATCTTCCACAAAAAAAAAATTAGCTGGAGACATGATTGAATTCCTTTCATCAGCAGCTGCTGACGGTAAACCATTCGCTGACAGTCTCACAAGTTGGTACGGAGTGCACAGTTGAAAATATGGTGAAAACTAATCGACCGCGCAAACTGCTTGACCAAGTTTGTAAATAGAGAGAGAATGAATATATATATATATATATATTTCGGAAAGAATGATGGGAAAATATCGAAACCAGGCGCCTCAAAGTCAAAACACCTCTTGAAGGGTTCCTTCCAGCAGTTCCTCATCATTAAAAAAACATTCAAGAGCTTCATCTAGAGATTTCTCATGAACCTTACTTACGGGTACCACCTTCCCTCGCCCATTTTCCCGGCGCTTTTCGGGACTTGCAGGAACTTTAATACGTTGGTTAACAACCTTCGGAGGCGATAACAACCTCATCGTTGGTTCAATTTCAACCCTGTGCAAGTTCATATCCGTTTCAACATCTAGTAATGTATCATGCAGCAATTGCTCTTCCCTAAAAAACTCATCGAGAGTATCTTCAAGCGATATGTCTCTCACCACTCTTGAGGTTTTTTCCGCTCTATTGGTTGTTTTTTCCACAATCGGAGAGATTTTATTTCCTCTGGAATCCTCCTCCTTGTGCCTTTTCACATTTGTTATATTTTCCTTTGGTCTCTCAACCGCTGTTGATTCGAGTGCATCCTCAACTTTTGGATTAATAATATTTAATTCGGCACGGCACACGTTGACTCGGCGGGGCGCTACGAAATGGGCCCATTTTAGAGGAGCAACACGAAGAAACACGCCAATCAACACAAAAATAAGCACAGCACACAATAACTCTAATATGATGGAAATGTTTGAAGCATACGCCAACTTTTCCCTATCGATTACCTGAAAGAAAAAAAAATACATCTCAGTACTCTCGCAGCGAGTCCCTCAAAGAAATGGTTTGAGTGAACACTTTAGTCTGCGATCACAAATAATAATTTTTTTAGAAAAAAAAAAAACTTCCCACTTTCCCGTCCGACCTTGCACTATTCTGCAAGCACGTATCGGTTTATTTATCTTTATAATCTTTCGTTTACCTTGTCCCTTTTTCTCTCTTTTTTTTTTCTTCTTCGTCTTCTTTTGTTTTGGTGTGGCGCCTCCTTACTAAGATATGAGATATCTACGGCACCAAAACCTTTTTTTTTTAAAAAAAGAAGACTAAGCGGTAACAAAATGTAATTGTGCAGAATGTCATGGAAACAAATGAAGCTATTAGTTCAGAAGTTTGCAGAGTGATGACACACAAACACACAAACATATATATATATAT
>NW_027123232.1:0-540 GCF_001457755.1 Trypanosoma equiperdum
TGTGTGTGTGTGTGTGTGTGTGTGTGTGTGGTGCTCTCCGAAGTTTTCTTTGCGGTGCGAGCATCCGTCCCTCAGAGGGTCCACTGGTTGCTGCGTTGTTGTGGTTGTCGTAGCCCCCGCAGCTATTTGTGTTGTTCAAATGTTTCAAGGTGTCGGGATGGTTTCGTAACTTTTATTTTTGTGAGGTTGAGAAAGGAATCGTCCATCCTTACCACTTTCCTTGTTATTCGTTCTTTCCTTTCTTATATATGCAAAGAAAAACTATTACGGAGGACAGTTTTTTAAAAAGGTAAGTAATCGCTGTAAGTTTTGAGAGATGCTAACGACAACCCCTCCAACTATATTGGATGCCGAATGGAAAATAAGTTTGAAAGAAATAAGGACTTTTGTGAAGCAGGGCGGTCGGACCACATTTTCATTCGACTATTGTCCCCCTTTTGGAAATACAGCGGTACACGTAGACGGTTTGGTGAGGCTTGAAAATGGAGAGCTTCGAGTGATTTTTGACTAGGCAGCTAAATTTCGTCGATTTACGGAGCT
>NW_027123232.1:550-18513 GCF_001457755.1 Trypanosoma equiperdum
GAGGTTTGTATTAGCGTGATTAGTATGAATTTGAAAGAGTTGTTAACTTTTTTAAATATATGTTTTTTTGAAGTATATGGGCGTCGTAGACGTTTCTTGTTTGTTGATTCTTCTGGTATTAGTGTTAAGGCTGCGTGGTTTAGCTATGTTGTCAAATACAGTATGATGCAAAGCGGGGACAGTTGTAATCAGCTTTTTGGTGCCTTGCTGCTTTCTCGGGCTTCAGGTTTAAATGAAGTTTATTTTTACGAAGAATCGTCGCGTTTGCTGGTTGGTTTTTTAGTATGTAGGCTTTTCGGTGCAGTAGATGGTGTTGTAGGCGGCGTCAGTTGTTGTTACCGGAAACGTATGTATTTGCATCAAGCTGTAAAGTTGCTGAAGGAGTGGGCCAACGAAGCTTATTTCGGCTTCTTGTGGTCCGAAAGGTGTAAGTCAACATTTAGTCATTGCTGCTTGCATGGAGTGGAGTCGATTTTGCTCAGCTGCGGTGTTTTGGCAAAAGGTGATTGTGCCTTTCTTGCGCAACTTATTTCTAATGTTGTGATCCAAAAAAAGAATATATACTTTTTAATGAGTGATGCCCACATGCTAGAAGTTAGTCAGTGTTTATTGTCATCTGTGGAAACACAGTTGAGTGAGGTTTATGTGGAAGATGGGGTATTTATATCTGTTAACTTGCCCATAGAATCACGAATGCTGTTGGAGGGTGACTGTAGAGAAGGTGGTATACTGCTGTTTTCGTGCTCACTTGAGATGAGAGGTGCTGTGTTGGAGGACTTTCTAACGTTGGTGGGCAGTATAGGGGTTAGTTTCTTGGGATCCCAGCGCCTGATGTGTTGTGAGCTGAAGGAACTGCTTTTTGACATGGGAATAGTCTCTCTTGAGCGGTTGTCGTTGTGTGTCTGTGACGCTATCCAGCATGCAACGGGAGCAACACCATTTCATACCGAGCACGAGTTTTGTGCGTGGGCAGAATACGCTGGATCAGCGAAGCGGGGTTTCTTTAAGGTCGGAATGGTGCGCAGAGCAACTCTGTCAAGAGAGGGAGGGCTTTGGATATATGGAAAAAACAGTGTGGCGACAATAGTAATTCCCGTTGGTGATCCCATCACCAAGTTGGCTCTACTAGAAGTGTGTGAAAAGGCAGCTCAATACGCCTACGAGGTGTATTCTGGTTCGATGTATACCAACGGCGGGGTCGTTGGCATATGTTGTCTGTTTTTAGCTGAGTATATTTGCCGTCGGTTACCCCGTCACGGTAGTCAGAATGCGTACCTTCGGCACTTTGCTGGCGCCATACACGCCGTGCTGGTTTCACATGCTATTTGTCTTAACCCCTCTTTGGTGGAGCCTCCGGCAACGTATGTCCAGGAGGTAGAGAAAATTGCTGAGGATCACGCTAAGCTGATGAGTTCGATGTCATATGCAAATAGTGTTGTTGGGCAGTACAGAAGCGGTAGGTCTTATGTATCAAGTGGTCACATGGTGGATTGCGAAGAGTTTCGGCGGTCTGTGAGGGCTGTTGAGTTAGCCCTAGATTGTGTTTCGCTCATTTCTAAGTTAAAATTGTAGATATGTGTGGCAATCTAGTTTTAGTTTTTTTTTGAATTATGCCTCAGTGCAGGTTAAAGCTTTCATTTTGCTTTGTATTGCTTGGAGCGTTATTGCGATTGTCACTGTGATATAAATTTATCTTTATATCACACATAAACTTTCACTTTGTTGAGACGTTCGTTTTTCTAGGTATATACATCTGTGTGTGTTGTTTTAGTATAAAGGATATGTCGGGTGACGGTAGTGATGGTTGGGGGGAGATGGTTCTCCCGGGTGTGTTCATGCTCCGACGGAGCGCCGCTTTACCGCGGAAGCTAATTGGTCCTGTGTCGGATGGTGATAAAATGGAGATCATTGCATATAAAATCGAAGAAATTGAAAAGTATATTCAAAAACTAAAGGAGAGCAACGCTAACATCAATGAATTCTTGAATGATGAAGGACGTAATTCAGGGACAAGACATCAGACGTTATCGAGCAACGATATTAGCACCCTAAATGCCGATGGTGACGACCGCGTTCTTTTGGAGGCCCTTGCCGAAAACGCGGCCCTCATATCGTCCAAAACGAGGGAGCTAGAGGAGTTGAAGGCATTGTTACAAAACAATTGTTGTGCCTGCGCTTGTCGTTCGTATAGTTCTACCGATGGTGGAAGCGGTGTACAAGAACCCAGTGTCACCCACTTCACCGGAGATGAAGAAGAGAGCTCAGTTAATGATATGTCGATTGCTCGATTCAGTCTATGACATAAATGGCGGCATAACGTTCGTTTACCAATGTTAGCCATCCATATAACCCAAAGGCTTATCGAGTTGTTGCGCTTTTTCTTTTTAAAATGCGTATTTGCGTGTACTGGGTGCTTCTTGTTGTAAATAAGTACCTTCTTCATTTTGTTTCAACCCTTTTGACCCTTAGCCGCCTGAATTGTGCTAACTAAACTTCAATTTGGAAGGAAATATATGCCACCTAAGAAGAAGGATGACAAATCACAGGAGTCCCTTACGGTTCTCCTCGGGCGGCCAGGCAGTAATTTGAAGGTCGGCATTGTTGGGCTCCCGAACGTTGGTAAGTCCACATTTTTTAACGTGTTATCCAAAAAGGGAGTTCCAGCGGAAAATCGTCCGTTTTGCACGATAGATCCTAATACGGCGGACATAAACATTCCGGATGACAGATTTGACAAGCTGGTGCAGCTTAACAAGCCGGCGTCTGTTGTCCCAGCACAGGTTCATATACGTGATATTGCTGGCTTGGTACGCGGGGCCAGTCACGGGGAGGGGCTTGGCAATGCTTTCTTATCTCACATCAATGAATGTGATGGTGTTATTCATATGATCCGTGTTTTCGAGGAGGAAGACATCACTCATGTGGAGGGTGAACTCGATCCTGTCCGGGACTTGGACATCATCTTTTCAGAACTCGTACTGAAGGATTTACAGGTTGTCAACGGTTTGATTGATAAATTAACTGTGATAGTCAATCGCGGACTTGATAAAACCAAAAAGAATGATCTAGAAATATTGCATAAGGTAAGGGATCACTTAGAGAAGGGTGAACAGGTTCGGTGCTATCAGTGGAATAATAAGGAGATCGACTTTCTCAATACACTTCAACTATTGACGGCAAAACCGGCAATATTTCTGGCTAATATGTCCGAGAAAGATTTCATCCGTCAACGGAGTAAGTGGCTTGCGAAGCTAAAAGAATGGATCGACAAGCATACCGGGGAGCTTCTTATCCCAGTTTCCGCGGAGATGGAGGCCAACCTCCTTAATATGTCTTCAGAAGAAGCCGAAGAATTTCTCAAGCAAAATAAAACTAAGTCTCAAGTTCCGAAGATTATAACCAGTGCTTACCATGCGATTAACTTGATTCACTATTTTACAGCGGGCCCGGATGAAGTGAAATGTTGGACAATACAACGTGGCACAAAAGCCCCTCAGGCCGCTGGAAAGATTCATTCTGACATGGAGAAAGGATTCATCTGTGCCGAGGTGATTCACTGGGAGGACTACGAAAAATTGGAGAGTGAAGCTGCCTGTCGCGAAGCAGGTAAGCAACATCAGGAGGGAAGGAACTATGAGGTAAGGGACGGTGATATAATCTTCTTCAAATTTAATGCAGCTAAAGGAGGTAAGAAGCAATAGAAAAGAGATGAAGTTCAATAACCACGATATTGGTGTTACTAACAAGAGGGCTTCCTCTATCCCATGAATTAAACCGTTTTGTGTTTGCGTTCCATTTTTGAATGATAAGTTGTGAGACGTGGATTGCGTATGCTTCCGATGTCCGTTTCAATACGGCTTTCTCCTTTGTTTTTTCCTTTCTATTCTCGGGACACTAGCTTATAGCTAGGCGCACTGGTATAGCAAGAAAGGAACGATAATAGAAAATGGACTTATTTGGAGCCTATGCTTCTCATGCACAGGCGGTGCTATGTACACCAGTAAGAGATAAGTATTCGATTTTGATGGAGGATGATAAAATTCGTGTGGGCACAAGTAGTATGCAGGGATGGAGGAGCACAATGGAAGATGCCCACGCCATTCACCTTTCCCTACCAAATCTTCCCCTTCATATATCTCCTCATGACGCTGCTATGGCAGCAGTCTTTGATGGACACTCGGGATGCAAAACGGCTCAGTTCGCTGCAACACATATGGCGAGATGGATAACTTCAAGTGAGTCGTTTGTTTCGGGAAATGTAGAAAACGCGATTTTTGAAGCCTTCATTTCGGGCGATGCAGCTATTCGGAGGAGTATGCCTCATGAGCAGAGTGGCTGCACGGGGAATTGCATAGTGCTAGTGCAGAATAATTTATACTGCGGTAATGTTGGCGATAGCCGTGCGGTTATGTGTCGGGGAGGGGTTCCCTTACCTCTAAGCGAGGATCATAAACCTACTCTTCTCAGGGAAAAGGAGCGGATAAAAAAAGCAGGATGTTACGTTCGAAACGGGCGTGTAAATGGTATACTGTCGTTGAGCCGCGCTTTAGGTGATTTTGCATTTAAGGACCACCATTTAAAACCTGAGGATCAAGCGATAAGCGCGGTTCCAGATGTTCTTCACGTGAAGCTCACGCCTCAGGATGAGTTCGTTGTTATCGCTTGCGATGGCGTGTGGGAGAAGTTTTCTAACGAAAGGGTTGTTAAATTTGTTCGAGAGGAGGTGGGAGACCACGGCGATCTTTCGCTGGCATGTGAACGGTTGATGGACTCTTGCCTGGCTCCTGTGTCGGCTGCTCCTGGCGCGGATAATATGACCGTCATCATCGTTCAGTTTAAAAGTTCCTTTTTGAAGAGGGTAGAAGATGGCTTTGCCGACGATCATTCGAGTAATGTAAAATTATGAGTGAGGCGCGGTTTTGTGTCTTGGCTTGCATTGCGTTACCCACGTATGTAGCTTGCTGTACCTCAACATGGGTTGATAAGCGCTTCTTCCTAACACGTAACGCAGAGAACGGAACTGGTTAGGGGGTGGAGGAGGGCGCTCAGTGTTTGCTATGGGATTTTACAAGTGGGCATCAGGTAGTGTTGGCAGTCCTCAAACCTCATTTAGTTGTTGTATGAACTTCCTTATTTTTGAAGCTGTTTTACTTTTTTTTTTTTAAATCTTCCCACTTCACCGTTTTTCTTTTCTTTTTTTCCACAGTGCGCTCGCACTTTTTCAAGACGGCGCGGTTGTTTTGCGCAAAGCAGCAAATATAATTTTATATTTTTGCTGCTTCGTTTCATGAAACGACGTTCCTAACATCCTCACAGCAGCTAAGCACTTCCTTTATTTTTTCTCAAAAAAATATATAATGTCTTTGCTGTGGGGTTCCGTGCGAATCGAATGCAGCAATAAGTTCTTTCCAACTTAGTGAAATTCTCGTTGTGCACAAGTACTACCGGTTTTGTACCAACCCACCCGCACAAGTTGTGCTACGGAAGCGACGATAGATCAGGGGGACCACAGAGTGCCAAAGGGAGAAAAAAAAGCACATCTAAAGTGAGTTGATCATGCAGAGGGACGCTGACAGAATGAAGAGAAAGAAGGAAGAGCACCGAGATGAAGAGGAGTTTGGTGCCTTCCGCTTTGCTGATGGAAGTATGTACGAAGGAAAGTTCTGTCGCCGTGAGTCGAATGCTGATGGAACGGCTAAATCACAATTCCCATCTGCCCACCCACCAACGACGCGCAATGCACAACAGCAGGAACTTCCCCCTCCCATACCTTTTCACCATGGGAAGGGCGTTTTTAAAGATGCTGGCGGTTTGGTGTACGACGGTTGCTGGGTTGAGGGTGACATGACTGGGGAGGGTCTGCTACGGTTTCCCAGCGGCGCCACATATGAGGGTAGTATGTACGCAAACTCGTTTTGGGGGACGGGAACGTATACTTGGCCTGATGGCTCCCGCTACGAGGGGCAGTGGGAAAACAACAAAATGCATGGTAAAGGGACATATATCGATGCAAAGGGGAAACGTTGGGCTGGAAAGTTCCATCACGGACAGGGAGTTGGCTTGCTTGCGGAGGTTAGTTTATAGAGCACTCTGAGCACATGGGGTCTCGTTGATTGTTCTGAGTACCACCATGATCATTCGCATTTGTTATCCCGGTGCCATTTCCCACTGAGAGGCTCTCGTTCGATGAAGCACGAGGTGTGTGGGGCTGCGGCAGCAGTACCAATTTGTACAATGTGGAATATTGGGGCATATGATACGGTCATGATGAATAAAGAGGTTGACTCGCTCGCCGCGTTCTAGGTTGTGAACAAAAGAAAAAAACTACTTTTTTTTTTGCCTGCATAGCCTTTTAATATATATATATATTTGACTTTGACCCTTCCTTGTTGTAGTCACGAAGTATGTCCGACGAACTAGGTGTAAAGGAACTCGCTGATCTCCTTGCAGACCATGAACCAATGGACCTTGTGGTTCCCTCCGACCCCTCAGAAGTAGAAGGTAGTTATGACGAAGTTTACAAGAAAGAACAGCAGGAAAGAGAAGAGAGCAGGAAACATAAAAGGAGGAAGCGTTCGCGTCATGGGGCCAAATCACGTATTAAGCATTCGGGAGGGAGAAAGAGCGATGGCGTGAACCCAAGGGTGCGATCCAAGTTTGTTATTGATGCTGCAGAGAGCGGGGAAACGGAATCTGACGATGGTTTTGTTGTTGGAAGTGATGAGGACAGCGAAAGTGACGTCTATGGTGGTCCGATGGCGATGCGCGAAGGAGGGAAACGACACATCTTTCTTGAGGGAGAAGAGGACATGACAGCCGAAGAGGTAGCGCGTGCTATTGAAGAACGGTACCGCTCTGGTAGGAAAAAAGCGAACCGAACAGAAGCGCTTTTGTCTTCTGGTATTCCTAAAGGGAAGCTGTCGTCACTACGTTATGCTTCGCATTTGCTGCCGCAGGATACGGATCCCAAAGTTTTCGCTGTTAAGTGTCGCCCTCGCATGGCTCGTGTGCTTGTCGCCCGATTAGTAAACAAATGCTACGCTTTTCGTATAGGTCGCAATTATGAGAAGCGAAAAGTTGACCTGGGTATTATTTCGGTGTTTTGCTTCGATCACGTGAAAGAATATATATATATTGAATCACACCGCAAAGCGTTTGTAGAGAATGCAATCAACGGGTTAGTTGGCCTGTTTCGAAGCAATATTTCTCTAGTAAATCCTTCAGAGCTGATGCAGATGATGGAACATCGGCCCTCAGAGGATAAGATTCGTGTAGGCTCCTTTGTTCGGCTGCGGCGGCGTCAATACCGCCTGGATATCGCGCAGGTAATTGCCGTTGACTCAGCCTCTCGACGCGTGACGGTTAAAGTGGTTCCTCGGGAGGACTTCGTTGGAAAAACTTGCAACAAACCTGAGGTGCGAATGCCCCAACGCTTATTTGTCCCAAATCTTGCCGTAGGAGCTCATAACCGGGGTGAAATGTACGCGTGGGGTGACCTCATTTTTGATGGCGAAGGATACCTTCACCTCAGCGTGTCCCTCAGCCAGGTTATAAGTGGGGTTAAGATGGAGAAGCCCACAGTAGAGGAGTTAGCTGCCTTCTTTAGCAGCGACCTTAACAGGGTGCGTGAGGCTGCTTCCCATTTCGCCTCCAACGGTCGTGGCTCAGCGGGGCTGCGCATTGGTGACATGGTGCGGGTGGTATCTGGACAGCTGCGCGAAACTGTGGGGACAATAGAAAATATTTTTCTGGACACAAATACGGTTGCCTTGTCATGTCGGGTTCCCATGAGGGGCGAGACAATAAAGCTTCGGGTCGAGCTTCCACTGTGTGTGAAGCACTTCACCGAGGGGACCCATGTCGTTATCGATGGGGGTGTGCATGCTGGTGAAAGTGGCACGGTGGTGAAGGCGCTGGGTGATGTTGTACATGTGTTCTCCGATAGGGCTACTGCTACACGCGAGTTGGTGGTTCGTGCAGATGACTGTCATCGGAGCAATCTCGTTGGCTCCTTCGGCCATACTTCGGGGTCATGGAAACTATTTGATCTAGTGATGCTGCCGGATTCCTCATCCGTCGCTTGTGTTGTGCGCCTAAACCGCAACGACGTATGCGTCTTGACAGATCGGATGGAGACGCGCTACTTGTCAACCACACAGATCAAGCCAGTCCTCACTGGGCGGCGCCAAACCACGGACCAGCTGGCTAACATGATTACCCGTGGATCTGAGGTGATTATACAGAATGACGACAGCTCTCCGTATCATCTCGACGGCCAGACTGGTCGTGTGGAACAGGTATTTAACACTACCCTTTTTGTGCGCGTAAAAACTGTGAAGGAAAACTCAGGGTTGGTAGCTGTCGATGCTAGTTGTGTCCTGCTTATTGGCGGTCGAACCACGACAAAACAGATACAACCAGCGAAGCAGCTTCCAACGGTAAATCGCAACCCACATAATGCTTCTCGAGCAGACCTGTCGGTTCCCAATCCTCGCATGACATCGGAAGACTGGGCGGGCAACTCCGAGTGGTACGAGATGGACATAGAGTAAGTGTGGCAGCGAGGTGTCTACGTAGTCTGCTTGGGGAATGCCGAGTCAAGGTAAGCTTAGCCAAAATTGTGGCAAGGCAAGGGAAATAGGAGTCACAATATCATATGTATCACATAGGAGCACGTGTTCGAGGGGAAGGAAAGCAATAATGGGCGGTGTATGTATATCCTCGTTTTGCATTATCCATTCCCTCCTTACGAATAAGGAAAGGGTAAGAGTTTTAAAGCGAGGCAGCGGGAATTGGTTGACCCGCCTAGATTTGGTGGGAGATAAGAATAAGGGCAGGGGTCAGCGCCCAAACCGGGTCAGTGGTATGGTTTGGGGTGTTACACTTTTTTAATTACTTGTTCTTCACCACTTTGTGTACGTACCCATGAGTACGTTCTCCCTCAAAACTTTTGTGCAGCTATCGGTAGACCTGTCTGGCCAGGAAGATGATGTGCAAGGGTCTATTTTCAAAATTGCCCCCAAATATTGTGTATCGGTTTCTTTACGCGAACACGGGCCTTAAAAGCTGTTGCTGGAAGGCGCCGCTAACTGCTCAGCGGCGGACGTTCCATCGTTCCCCTCAGCTGCACTTCGAGTTGAATCCTTCACAGCAGATGTACAGCATGGAACATGCATTTGAGGAGCCAACATTCCGCTTTATTTGTGAGGGCATCGATATAGACTACAAGGAGGAGGTGCGGCGGGCTTTAATGGAGGTGCTCCCCCGGAACCCATCAAATTTTGTCGTGCGTGATGACCTGCCTCAGTCCCAGGGTAGTTCTGTTCAGCGAACCGTCCAGCTCCTTCGTGCAATTGCCAAGAAGCGACTTCTTTCTTTTGCGCAGGTGAACTCTACCCCGCAGTTGTTTTGTACCTTCTATGAGGTCATCGCAATGTGTTGTACCCCACTTGCGCTGTTGGCTGCAGACCACTTCACCTTCGCGGCAATGATAGCGTTGTACGGGTCGAAAGAAATGAAGGCACTTCTGCTGGACCACGTTGACAGTTGCCACATTGTTGGGGCAATTGCCCACAGAGAGCTCATTGCTGAAGGCGTCCCTCTCAACACAGAAGCGCGCTACAACCGCGGCGAAAATGTTTTTGTACTGCGCGGTTCGGGAAAGTTTGCTGTTGTGGGTGCCGTGTGTGCGGACTGGGCTATTGTTACTGCCACCCTTACGCTTAACAAGGATGACAACATGGGGATTCATGCTTTCGCAGTGCAACTAAGGGAGGGTGGAGTGCTGAAAAAGGGCGTTAGTGCGAGGCCGATTAATGGAGAGAATGAAGCCATGACTGCTGCCGGCGTGGGCGTCCTTCACTTCGAGAATGTTACCATCCCTGTTACTTCCCTACTTCTTCCGTCCGAGATTGTTGATGGAAAACTTGTATTTGCGGGTGGTGCTGCCACTCTCACATCCGTACAGGCACTAACCCGCCAAATGCGGTTGGCATCCGGAGCACTTTACGTTGGAACCTTGAAGAGGAGTTTGACGAATATTGTCCGCTACGTCGCACAAAAGTGGATGGTGGGGCCTGATGGACGACGCAATTACCCAGTCTTTGGAGTGCAACATGTCCAATCGCCTCTTGTAAAGCTTCTCTGCACATCGTACGTTTACATGACCCTCTGGCGGCGCGTGCTTCCCGCCTTCACGAAGCCAGAGGCACAACCGGCGGACTACGAAGATGAGATGAAACTTGCCGGAACCCTGTACTTCTTAACGGATAATTTGTCGACTCTAAAGAGTTTTGCGGATGATTTTATGGATGTGCATTCCTCCCTCAGGAGCACCGGAACGTGCGACGTCCTTTTAACAGTTCAGATGCGGCGTGATGGGTTGGACCATTCTTCACTTATTCGAGAGGTGGCGTTCAAATCGGTCGTCAAAAATGTGGGCACTACCCATTGGGGTTGGTGGCTCTCCAGTTGTTTCCAGTCGTTTGCGGCGCTGGATAGGTTCGTTAAAAACCCCTTTTATTCACCACGAATTGCGGATCTGGGAAGGCATCGGATTTTTTTTAGTCACAAGCATTACCGCGAGAAGAAGCGCCTACGGCAATCCCGTGAAATAGAAAGGCGTAAAGGCGGCTCCGAGCACCAATGGTACGACTGGGTAATGTTTCGTCACGAACAGGTGGTGCACTGCGGCGAAGCGTACATGGAAATGTTCGCACTGGAAGTGATGATGGACGAAACCCAGGCCTGTACCGATCCTCGAGCGAGAAAAATACTACGTGACATGGGGTGGATATTTGCCCTTTCCAGGCAGCAGGACCGGTTAGATTACTTTCTCACCCAACAAATGATGAGTCCCAGCAAATCCTGCATCCTCAGCTCCCATCTTGATAACATTGTTACTGTCATGGCGCCGCAGTGTGTAAACCTTGTCGACGCTTTCCAGGTTCCGAGGGCTCTACGCGCCCCCTGCGCTGCAGAGGATATGGAGTCCTACTGGACCATCCCGGGAACCGACACAGGGATACAACGGGGGGATAAGGTTCTTCTGTTTGGCGATAGGAAGCCTTTCGGAAACACTAAGGCGGAGCAAGAGAAGATGGAGGAATCAAGGGAAGATTTTGATCTTTTCCATGGGCTAGCGGGCAAACAGTCCTTTGCACAAGAGAAATGATGCATTCAACTACTTCAATCGCTTGATTCTTTCTTTTTCTTTTTTCAGTGCGCACTCGTGTGAAAATTTGGTATCCCCTGGTTTAGTGCGGCTCTCATTTTCTTCCCCTTCTTCTGCACCACTTCTTGTGCATGTGGTAATACCCCGCCCCCGATTGTGGCATTATCGTTTTATTCTCCAATGGGAATTACCCTATTCGTGTTTTCTTTTTCGTGGTGTCCATCATTTTAACAACAACGAACCATGTCTTTCTCGGTGGAGATATGGACGCCGTACACGAGGCACACCTAGAGAAGATATTGGAGAGGCGTCGGCGGCGCAACGCGCCCAACGCCGCAGTCACCATATCCTGTTCTCCTCCTGCAGGCGCAGCAACGGATGAACAAGTGCAGGCAATCGAAGGAACAGAAACGAGAAGGGCATCGTCTGCCACGTCCCCAAAGGATTTGGTGTCGGGAAATCGCCCCCGTGCTCAAGAAGCAGTTGATGCGGTGCCGGAGGTTACCCGCACCTGCAATTCGTCTGCTCACTCAGCGGAGCCCACCCGGGGAGGTGCGGAGGATGACCGCTGTGTGCCGTGCTTAGTCATTAATGTTAGCACGTACCCGGACAGTGACAGCAACCGGAGAAGATTTACAATGCTAAGCACGGATACGGGGTACTGTAGCTTCCCCATATCACCTCACGGTAACCCCCGTGGAAACGGTAATTGTGAAGGGAGCCGCTGGGAGGCTGCATGTCATCGGACAAACAGTCTTTATTCTTCCGTCAATGGCGAAAGGGGTGCGATTAACACTGTTACTGCACTTTATGACGAATTTCCCATCGGCCGAACAGTACCGCAGCTTTCTTACAGCAAGCCTGAAGCGTGCTTCAACCCATCGGGGGAAAACACCAATGATTTGAGCATGCGCAGGTTCGGCTCACCCGGGCGGTGCGTTGTGAGGTTAGTCCATCGTCAACCCCTTGAGGAAGCGTGTGTTCAGCCTTTGCGCTACGACAGCCCCAACTGTACGCCGGTTTCCCGCACTGGCCATGCAGATAGCCTTGCCGTTTGCCCCATTTTTTCACTTGACACACCACGTCGCGGTGAGCGGGTGCAGCACCTACAGAATACAATTTCTAGAGACACGGGTAAGCTGGAGGGTGACAGACTACAATCAGGGGAGCTGTTTCTTGAAGCGGAGGAACCAAAGCCCTTACCAGCTCCACTGCAGGTGTCACCATTGCCGGGTGCTCAGGGGGGCGTAGGCACGGTTTCTCTGCGTCCTAACGCCCTGACTAGGCTTCCGGTTGATGAGTTGAGGCTGACCACCTATGCGCCTGTGTCTTTGCTATGTGGCGGTGACTGGTTCTACAAGTGGAGCAGCAGGGCGGGCACCTGCTCTCCGCGGTGGGTATGGGTGGATATTGTGAATTTATTCCTTTTATGGGCGCATTGGGAGACCTTTGAGACGACATTCGCTAGGAAAATTAGGTTAGATCATATCACCCGCGTGTGCTACAAAGAAACATGTGAATCAGAGGAAGTTGAATGCAGAAGTCCCACTCGCGCCCCACGCACTCCGCATACGTTGCTCGTGAAAACTTCGAGAAGGCTTCTGAGGCTAAGCACGGAATCCAAATCGAAGGCCGATATCTGGTGCAAAGCCCTGGCAAACCTTTTATCGCATCTCACCTCTCCAAGGTCTCAAGCGACCATGAGCAGCGACGACCCAGTTGCTGCTATTACGCAGTTGGATGACCAGAGCGCACATGTAGTATAAAAGAGGTGCACATAGAAGTTGTTTCTTCCTTTTCCTTTTTTTTTTGCATGCTTGTAACCGCGGCAGGGACCCGGTTTCGACCTGTCACCAGTCTCCGAGAAGAGGGTTAGGTGGGTGCGGTTCATTTCTTCGGGTTCCCTGCGTGGTTTCTGCGCCAACATATTCGCTGGGACTGAATTGCGGTGCCTCTGCAAAGCTTCTGTGAGTCCGATTTTGATCCGCGTCCGTTCAGAACGGGTGGACAGCGATGGGAAGTGAGGGTAATGGTTGAGATTGCTTTATATTCCTGTATATTCGTGGCAGGGGGATGAGACGTAATTAGTTGAAATGAGATGGTGCATGAGGGTATGTGGGTGTGGAGCACTTGGGTTGGAAGTTTTAAGGACATAGACGGAATAGTAGGAGGGGTGCTCTTACTTATTCTCCGCTCTGTTCGAACCAGTCGGGGCGAACCCCACCATGGACTGCTGCAAAAGGCACAACAACAACCGTTCATTTATCACTTCTTCCATCTCCGTATATATTGACCCTGCTCCGTTTGATGAAGACACGGGAGATCGGGTTGCTCTCCATTTTGTTTCATTCTGTCTTTGCGTCCAAATTCTCGGGGTGAGCGACTCGTTGTTTCTTTCGCTTACCGGAGGTGCCACTGCCACTTGACTTACTAGCGATGCGATTCTCTCTATCCCATTTGCTCGTATCGATGCACCGATAATTTGAGGGTAAAGTTTTCAAGGTTTCCTAGCATCGCAAGGGGATCGAAACGGACACAGATACGGTGAGGAGCGGCATGGCAACAAGAGGTGTGGCTCCCCCACCCCCCGTCGTGCGGGTCCCACTGCTTGAGCCAACGCCTACATCCGTCACCGCAGCTCGCTCCCTCTGGGGAAAACCCCCTGCACTGCCTTCGACTGGCAGTATACTGACCGATCACTATCAAACAGCGCACCCTGGCCGCGTGCTTGAGAGTGTTGCTTGCGCCGAAACAGCAATACTTGACAGCGCCGCACGGATGGCTCACATCGAAGAGCTCCTGCGCAGCGTCCATAAGCACTGTGATGCTCCGACGAGGGAGACGGCTGCCGTCGCGGGTGCACTACCACAAAGCGAGTGCACAAAAGCAAAATGCCGAACGCCAATTGGCACTTCTCTGGAGCAGCGGGAAGACCAGAGACATCGGGGTAAAGGCCTTCGACCTCCCTCACCACGTCCGCCCCGCCGTGACGAGTCGCCGGCAAAGCCGGGGTGGAATCGGAGGACTCCAACCCCGCGCAAAAAGCCTGTCGTAAGTGACCCGGTCACAGAGCCACGTCGTGTTACCCGCAGCTCGAGCGCCGATAATCCGAGGCGCCCGCAGCAGGAAGGTTTGAAACGTGTTGGAAGTACGGGATCTGATGCTCACACTCAAAGAGTGTCGGGCAAGAGTTATGCCGCGCCTTCAGAGAGTGTGCGAAGGCCCTCGAACCGGTCAGCGCCCTCAAACTCAAGGGCATCTTCCGTGGTTGTGTCCCTCGCCCGGAAGGCGGAGGGTACGACTACGCTCGATTCTGTGGGGAGGGAACCATCAGTCATCGACTCACGTTTGGATTTCATGCAGTCAGCCCTTCGGGATGCTCAGGAGCGTGCAACGCGGGCGGAAGCTCGATGTGAGGAGCTAGAGGTAGCTTTCCATGCACTGAAACTTCAGCACGACGAAGCTACCACGCGGTTGGAGGAGCGTCAGTCCCAGTTGGTTGCGCAAGTTCAGTATCTTTTACAGTGGGTACGGCAGTTGGAGGAGGCAATATTGGTCAAAGGAGAGGTATTACTAACAAAAACGGAGTGTGTGGACGGAGCTGGCGTGGCTCGTGGTTCACAAAACCGCTGCGTAACAGAAGAAGCCAACTCCGGGTCTCTACTTGCACCGGGTGGTACCCGAGGGAAGCCAGTTCACCAGGAGACAGGCGCAAAAGGCGTGACTCTGCGCGTGCCACCGACTCCACCAATGGCTCTCAGGCTTCAACACAAGTGAGGAATATATTTGTGTATACTCAGTGCTGTTGTTATCGTCATTTCGGTCTGTTTATATGTTCGTACAGCCGTCAGCACGCTGCTAAACGAATAGAGTAGATAGATGCAAAAAGGACTTGCATGTGAACGCCAGTTCGTTACAAGGGGATAGAAGCAACAAAACGAAAACGGGTGGTGCCCACCTCTGGAGTCGGCGGAAAAGAGTGGTTCGTGTTAATACACGGAGTGCTTTTTTGAAAGCCGTCACCATAGATATGTTCTTTGTACATAAGGGCGTGGTGTTGATCGTTATCTAGTTATACCTTTCTTAATGTTTTGGACGCATGACCGTGTCCCTCCATTCGGGGCACGAAACTATAGACAGCTGCAAAATCATAGTAGCCGATGAATTGTGATGGCCGACCGGAAGTGGAGCCTCATCTCGTTTCTGTTTTAATTTTTTAGAAAGCTCCTTACCCTCCCCCCACGCCTTCCCTACAGCGCTGTGTGACTGTTTGTTGCGATTTATGCAACTCCCGGTGCTTGGCCGATGAGGTACAAGCACGATGATTCTGTATGAACTATCTTCCGCTCGTTGAATCGCTTACCTTTTCCCCTTGCTGTAATTACTGGGTTTGTACACATGTGTGCGTTTTGTGCATTTACTAGGGGAGTTTTGGGCAGAAGGACATTCTTGCGTACGCGTCTACGTAGAAATATATACATACCTTCATCAACAATAAGGATTGTTTTCATGACACAGGAACATGGTAGTGAGGAAAGCACACTTAACGCCCTCCGGACGGCTTTGTCATCCGGGAAGGCGGACTCTATACGGACTCTCGATGAAAACGCAGTCCTTTTGCATCATAAGCAAGCTGTTCCGGAACTGCTGCAGTTGTGTAACTCTGTTGGCGGTTCCCACAGCATGTCGCTACTGAACACTGCATGGAAACTCCTGCTTTCAGTTGCCGCCCTGAAAGATGTTACCGCGGGCCTTTACTGCAAAATTCTACACTTCATGCTCTCGCAACTACAGCACCACATTTTTTCGCACGACTGGTCTGATCCGAAACAAATTAAACTCACAACCTTCGTGGCCTCATACCTTGTTTCGACCGTGAGGAAGCATCCGTCGTTTGCGGTGCGGGATGAAGCATTTGTTAACTCGATATTGGATCTTCATATCACGACCGTCTTCACACTTGTTACTACCGAGAATGGGGAGGCTGCGCAACAACTGCAGAAACAAGTTGGGGTGCGGCTGCTTGGCACACTCGGAGCTTTAGGGGGAACACTGGGTGAACAGCAGGTTGGGGAGGATGGGGGCTGGTCGCCGTTGCTTGTGAAGTGTCTGAGAACTGCTCCTTCGGAGGTAGCGACATCGTTGGGAGATGAGGTGGACGTTGATTCTATAACGGCGGTGGCAGCAATGACGGCCATGTTGGCGATGGCGCGTTCGATGGTGCCGTTGTTGGAGAAGCCAGCTTCTCTAGAGCGGTTGTTGGAGGTTTCGCTCTTGTGGCTACCAGACATGACAGTTGTCCTTGTTGAGCAAGATAGTGGGGCATGTGCACTGCACAAACGCGTCTCACAGCTCGCAAAGGAGCTCCCACGGGAGGTGTACTACGCAGGTCGGGGGCATGAGGTGGAAGCGATGGAGTCGTCACAGGAGCTTGACCTTGGGGCACAGCTCATGTTGCTGCTGCGTAGTACCGTTCGAAGGAGCGTGCAGTTGGATCAGCAGGACGGAAACCTCGAAAAGAATGGGAGTGGCTTCATGTGCGGTGTGCTACAGCGCTTTCGGGTTTTCAGTATTTTGCTTGCCGCGCTTCTTGTACCAAACGATACTAGCGCCGCTCGGGTGCTGTTGGTGTGGGAGGCGGCGCTACACGCTCTTCCTGGCGCTTTGCGTCGAACCTTGGGGGAAGAGCTGCTGCTCCTAGGCGAGGGACAGCTATGTGCTCTGCGCAGATCACATACTCTGCAGCATGATAAAGTGGAGACTCTGCGCAGATTTCTCAATCTACTAGCCGTCCTTACAGCGGAGATATGCCGCCTGTTGCGAGTCCCGCCTGAGGTGCTCACTGGCACAAGGAACGACTCTACGGTTGGATCCGTGCCTCCGGAAGGTCCGACGTTTCATCGCATGGTAAGCATACTGTACCACCAGTCGCGTGTGTATCAGTGGTGGTGGGAGGAGATGCTGGTGCTCAGCGGTAATGAGCGCGCAGCGGGTGCAGCGGTGTCAGCGACTCCACCGGGAACGGCTGTTTCGGCTCTCCATGACGAGCTTCAATCCGCTTTTTCACACAATGAAGGGGATCAGAAACAACGTCTGTGCATGGTTCTAACATCGGTCCCAGGAAAGCTTGTTGAAATTTTGCGGCAGTGCAACCACACGAGCGGTTCACGTAGCATCAACGTGGTGCCCTTGTTCTCTGTTGCCACACGTGCTATTGAGGCGCTTTACAACTCAGCTGACTCGTCGCATGATGTTCGCGTGTGTGCACGATTTGTAGCTGCGGAGATTGTTGCTGTTGCAGGACTTTTACAGTGTGGTGATTCAGCCTATAGCACACTGTTGCACCGCCTGGTGCAGATAAGCTTCAAACCCTTGGAATCCGGAAGCGACTTACATGGTAGTAGGCTCAGCGGAGAGCCAGCCGACAGGTCTCAGTGTGTGGAGGGGATCTTGCGCTACCACGCGGCGGTGTGTTTGTACCTTTTTGCGCAGCGCGAAACCTCGGTACCGGTGGCGGAGTTGTGTCCTGGGGGCTCTGTCGCTACGGCACTCCGTCAGATTCTGGAAGGGAAGGGGCTTACTACTGGTGGCGACGTGACCATGCACTCATGCGAGGCCTTATTGGCGCCACAAGTTACCGTCTGGCAAATGCTTTTTCCCCACTTGGGTCGGGTTCCAACTTCAGAAACAAAGGCAATCAAAGGGGGTTCACAGGGATCGCAGCTCACTGTGGATGCGTCAAGTGATTCTTCCCACTGTTCTTCGCAGAGTACCCCCGGCAGACTTCTTC
>NW_027123232.1:18529-27344 GCF_001457755.1 Trypanosoma equiperdum
TCGGTTGTTTTTGGAGTCGCAGGAGTCAGTTGGCCGTTCGTTGACGCGAGAGGAAACAGAGACATTGACCCGTGTGGAGCAACTTGTTGCAGCTGCTGCTGTGATGCTCCGCCCCGATATCAAGAGCAACGGACAGGGGAGATTTGTCTCGTCAGAGGGGCCCTCCGGACCGTTTTGATATTCCTTTACTGAGTGAGCGAGTGGGGGAAAATGGCGGGCGCAAGAGGTGGGGGATCGAGCGGGCGCAAATGCACAAGTCATGAGAGTGACGTGATATGATTGGCGGCTCTAAGTACTGTCAAATGTTGCGTTTCGTAGATTCGAAGAGCCAATGCGGTGGTGTTTTTTTTTTGTTTGCTTCGCTCTTGCCACGTGTTTGACCTGGCTTTCTCTTGTATCATGTGCTTTATTGCATTGTGCGATGAAGTGTTACAGCGCGAACATTGTGTGCTTTTCCCCCTTGTACTGTCTTTGTTTTACTTAACTAACTGTTAAGTACACCTGTTTCCCCCGTGCCGTGTTCTTTGTTTTTGTGCACCTGGAGCCAGTACGAGTACGAGTAAGAGTCCTGAAGCCGTATGCCCCCCTCGCACACGCTTTTGAATCGACGTGGCCAACAGTTCAGTTCTAGGATGCATGTAGGGGCGAAACGAAAGCGAGTTGAGGACAACGCTTCTCCAGTTAGCAGTTTGTACCGTCCTTTGTGCCGTGGACTATCCACAAGAGGATCGGGAGCTTCCGCTGTTAGTTGCCCCTCCGTCGTTGTTATACTCGAAAAAGCTGGACTACTGCTTGGGCGCGAGGGCGTTGTGGACGCGTACGATCGCGCGGGGTCAACTACCATTGCGAATGCTTCACTGCGCGACGTGCGACCAGATATCGTTCATCAATGTCTTCTCGCTCTGTTTGACTCTGGCCTTGCCCAAGAGCAACGCCAGTTACGCGTGTTCATCAACCTATTTTCCCGTGGAGGCCGCACTGTTGAGGTTTCCCCTTCACTGCGTCCACCACGTACGCTTCGCAGGTTCAAGGGTCTCGTGGCGGCGCTATTACGCGATGGTGTAGTCCGGTCGCAAGATGGCGAAGTTTTGCTTCAAGTACTCCCTGGCTCGCTTGCCCCAGTTCTTCCGTATGGCGCAGAAGTAATTGGACTTACCAACGCCCATAGTGCGCCTGTTCGCACCCCCACGCAGTTGGCTCGCGCAGCTCTGGAAAACCCCGTGGATGACAAGCTGCAGGGTGGCTTGAAGGGAGTCGCGGGCTTTTTCTGCATTTGTTGCTCTGAGGATGGAAGTCTCGATGGGGTGGATTATGTCACGCAGCAGGTTTGTCTCAGCGCCTACCCGATGACAGCACATGTCATGTGCTCCCGCCTTTGTGAAGGATTCTCGCGTGCAGCAGCCACCGGCAATCGTTAAGGGACAAGTTCGGCGAGGGTTTGAGTGTGAAGGACCTTGTTGAGAAGTAACGAAGGTGGGGATAAAAGCTGGGAGCTAGTAGCGGGAACCAATAAGAGAGATAAGTGCGGAAATATATCGACGGCAGTGACGGTGACGCTGAGTGGGGACTGAATGGCAAAGGGGTACTGTTCATGTGATGTTTATGAACGTACCACTTCTTCCGCTTTTGTGTCTCCTTCTCTCGCCTCACCAGATCACTCACCGTATTCATCTTCTGCTTATGTTCGCTTCTTGTTGTTGCACCCTGTTGCTCAGTGCTCGGTCACGCCATCCTCTTTGTTTGCATGGCTTTCCGTGACTCATTTGTATAATTTTCTTTTCACTTTTATATATTTTAGCTATTCGTCTTCCCCTCGTAGGGATAGTACGAGGGCCGAAAACGTAATTAAGGGGAGAAGCAAAACTAA
Source organism: Trypanosoma equiperdum (assembly GCF_001457755.1). Classification (NCBI taxonomy): domain Eukaryota; phylum Euglenozoa; class Kinetoplastea; order Trypanosomatida; family Trypanosomatidae; genus Trypanosoma; species Trypanosoma equiperdum. The sequence continues at coordinate 20,397 of NW_027123232.1, forward strand.
GGCAGAAGTAAGGAGGGAGGGGGCACATTGTCCCACCCAGGGAGGCGTGTAAGTGGGGGACAAACTGGACAGTTATCTCTTGTTTGTTTTCGTAGTTTGTGTTGCCTGCTCTGTGCCACTGAACATCATGACGTGTTCGGTGGTTCCACCTGAGCTTCGCTGTTTTCGGCACATATTGCATATCTACGCCCGCAACCTACCGCTAAAAAACGCCGGAGATGAACCGGGGGCACATGGCGAAAGCAAAGAAGCCCAGGAGAATGATCGGCGATGTATATCATCTTATTTTGTTATTAGTTCTGCTCCGAAGACCACAAACCAAAGAGGTTCAGAGGCCGCTGTTGATGCGGGTGTCGCTGAGAGGGCTTCCACCGATGGGGGTCGCTGCATTTACATGAGTGAGGTTCAGTGTGATACTCAGCATCCGGTGTGGCAGCATATTCCGGAATCGGTGCGGATGCAATTCGCAAGTCTGACGAAGTTTATCTTTTCTCTGTACTCCTGCACAACACATCTGAAAGATCCACGACCGGCACCTGATACGGATTTGCTTCTGTACGAGATGTTGGTGGAGACGTCCCATGTACAGTTTGTAGCACCGAGCATGACAGCCGCGGATGAGTTACCGCAACTGCCCTGTCATGTGGACAATGGGTTGCATTCTTTTGTCTTGTTACTGCGGTGTAGCGATGGTGTTTTCTTTCCGCTACACCAAGGCATGTGTGCGGAGCGGGAGGACTCTGCGGAAGCACAAATATCACTGTTCAAAATGGCGGCGCCAACTGCATGGGGAGCTGGTGGCTCGGTGACCTCATCTCATAACGAGACCCGCAACGGCGCGCTGCTGCGACGTATTGACAGTTTGAAGAATATGTCGGTCGGAGACCTGAAGGCCTGTTCGACAGGCACTTTGGCGTGGGTCTATTTGAACGAATTCGGCTCAGCAAGGGCTAAATTGCAGAAGGCACTCATGGACAAGGCTGATAAGTACGGCTATTTGGGAGGAGAGGGTGCGGTGGTGGGGGCGCAGCATGCCGTGCTGAAGGCGCGCTTGGAGAGTGCCCGCGAGAGGCAGCGATATGAACTTCTGTCCTTGGAGAAGCTGCGTAGAGAATATGCGGATGAACGGAGGGCCGCACTGTCACTATACACGCAACTGGAAACGGTAGAGCAAAAGTTGGATCAGGAAAGGATGGAACAGGAACTGTCCATCAGCACGGTGCAGGAGCAGGAGCGAAAACATGCCTCCCTTCGCACACAGCTTGGGCGGGCGAGGTACTACAGGGTGGTGGAGTTGCGGGAGCTGTTCCCCATCCGCTGCGCTGGTAACTCTCTCCACACCACGGCGGCCGGCACTGGGTATAGTATATGCGGGTTCCGCTTGCCAACACTCAACCAGTCAGAGGGGGTGTCAACCGAGTTGCTGCAGGAATGGGGTCTCTCTCTTGGTTGCGCGGCGCATCTCGTGGTTGCGTTGTCCACTCTTTACGGTTGTACTCTCCCACATCCGCTCTTAGTGTGTGGTGGGCGCAGCTACATACTGCGACGGCCTGTTCTGTCACCTGAGGTGGTGTGCTCTCCTGGAAGTGGGACGGGTAGTGACGTACGATTGCCGTTGCATTGCTGTCGGCTAGCCGACCGGTCGATTATGGATGCGGCTGTGCTCTTACTTCTCTTAGATGTGGCCTCAGTAGCAAGGGAGGCTGGACAGGATGTCATCGCTACCCGTGCCGAGGAAGCCGCTAGGACAGTGGACGGCATAAAATTGCTGGGTGATATTTTGCAGGGTTTGCTTTTCCGTCCCCCAAGTCCAACAGGTTCTGCAGTAGCGTCTCCAAATGATCAAGGAGTGTGACAGCGCGCACGATAACGGAGTAAAGTTGCTTTAAGGGGACTCGGCCCCCACTAGTGGAAACGAATGCCGTTTCTGGCCTATTCGAAGATGGTACACGTAACATCCCATCACAAAGTGGTTGCAACATGTTTGCTCGGTTTATCTTGTTTCTTTGCGCCCATTTCCCCCTTCTGTCCCTATGCACGGATTTTGCCGTAACCCTTTTCTTTTCCATAATGCTCAACACTAGTCTAGGGCCGCCGTGCCTTTCGTCGTCGTGAAGTTGATGGACTTTATGAATACAAGCGAGACAGCATCTTCCGCAGCCCGCACCGCCGCTGTAGGCGCGATGACAACGGATGGTGTTTCTCGTCAGCTTCCTTCAGAGACACGGGTGGAAGTTCTGCAGCGCACACTACAACTTCTTAGACAGGAGATACTGGTGCCGTACTTTGAGCCTGTAGAACGACTGCGCGTTACGAACAACAGGGCCGCTTACGTACATGATATTGTAGATGCGCTGCACCGGAGCGCGTTTGGACGGGGCACCGAGGTGTGATGTTTACCAGGCGTTCTCGCTGTTTGTGACAGTTTTGCTGCCCGTTTTGTGGCTCACTTGTTTGCACCTAAGCACATATTCCACGGCTGTTGTTCGCTGGCGGAGAGCTCACTATAATTCCCGCCTCCGCCTTTTTTCTGTGGTGGTATCGTTCATTTCCTTTTTTTTGCTTTTTTGTTACCTTGTTGCAGCTGTTAATTTCTGTGCCGTGGGAGGAGGAGGAAGAGGAAGAGTGACTGATGGATGCTGAAGCCACCTTTTATCCGGCAGAGTGCTGTTGCGCACGCGCGTTGTGTTGTGCCGGTAGAGTATGGCATCGCCTTTAACCCTGAGGGTAGCAAACCCTCCCTGAAGTCGCACTTGTTCAGCGAGTTGTTTCACGTGACGAAGGGTCGGTCGGACGCAGCACTGTCGGTTTCTTTCTTTTTGTACAACTCCCTGCCGCTGCGTTCGCTTATACGCGAGGGAATATTGTGTGACATTATAGTCGCGACAGGGCTGGGCGCAAGCGCTGTGGCGGGTCTTTTAGACACTCCTCCCCCATTTCCTTTGGTTCCGGGTGGTGAGGAAAATACTCGTCATAAAGCCACCGCTACTTCAGAGGAGGGGGGATCCTGGCGGCTTCTCTGTGGCGTGCAAAGGGAGTATGCTCTGTTCGTGAGGGACATGGTTGGTGGATGCCGGTTAGGCCGCGGTTGGCATGCGGAACGGAGTGAAAAGAAGTACGAGTTCTTCTGGACAGTGCAAGAAACGTGGGATTGTGCAACAACAATTTTTACATACTGGTTGCGGCAAGATAATATTTTGAGTGTGCACCTTCTTTTGCCACTTGCCTGTGCTGCTGCGGCTGAGGACACCACTGGAGGTCCTTTGCGGAAGAACATGCAGCTGTTGGTGAAACGTGGTGCACACGGAGGGGTGCTGTGGTTGTTGTGGCGGTGCGCGGTGAGCCCTGACGTTGAAAATACCGAGTTGCTTGAGTCCGCAACGGTGGAAGTGTGCCGGGCCCCAACTGGTTATCTTTTCCAATTCCCGAATGACGGCTCAGAGCTGGATGCATTGGATGGGTGCCTGTTTGGTGAGAACGAGAGAGAAGAGAGACTGCTTTTATCGTTACAAAATATTTTACCAATTTCCTGTATTCCTTCGGAGGCAGAGCGCTTTTCCCCTTTTTGGCGCTTGCTTCTTTTTGAGATGGTGCGTTACGCGCACTTTGTGCTTGCCCGTACGGACGTAGGAACTCGCACGAAGGTCGGCGCGTTGCAGTCGCTTCGCCGTACCATTTGTTCATTCCGTCGCCACGGCCGCGTACTACCAATTTTACTTCTTCACAGTGCCCTGGTATCTGCTTCTCACGCTTCCGTGCGGGGGGATGACGTCGCTGGCCTGGAATCTCCGCTTGTCTCTGCCGCAGCAGGGCGATTTGGGCCCTTGGTGTACAGAGAAGTGTTGTTGCTTGACGCCTACACTCTCATGACAGTTGGACACGTTGGTGAGACCGCCCCAGACGTTAACGCGTATGCGAAAGAGAAAACATCCTCTCTCCTGTCGCGTTGTGTTGCCCACCTTAACGCCCTGGAGCGGAGCGCGCCCGCCGTCGGCTGTGACCGTGATGCCATCGGTCTCCACCGCGGGGCGCGGGCAGTGGTTGATCGGCGCCTAAGGGAGGCTATTCGCATTTCCTTCAAGTTATTTCTACGCTGTGGCGCCTATGAAATCATTGAGAGGCATCTACACGACTGTCCATCATTGGGTGGTTCGTGGGAGGGCGGCAAAGCACTCGTGTTGTTGGGGAGGTATTCTGAGGCTGTGGAGGTTTTCACACATTTTTTACTGGGTGCGAGGCGGCACTTTGCTGCCGGCCTCCCTCACTACATCCGTGATTTGATGTTGGAAGCTGTGGAGGGGGCATCTAGGCGGTACTGCAGTGAATCAGGATTTGAGGAGGCTTTGGTGGGTATGTTCCGCTTGTACGACCTGACGCGAGCATGGAAATTTCCTATACCTCCGGCAGTCGCCTTTTCTGCAGTTGCCCATGGGTGTGCTGGTGCGAACGACAGTCATTTGGGATATGCTACGCCTTATGAATGCCTGCAGCTGCTTCACGCATTGCTGCACCGCCACACATCAGTGGAAACTTACCGAAGGGATGGACTCCTTTCGAAGGTTGTAGAATTGTACGTGCGTCTTCTTGGTGAATGCCGTTCCGGGGAAGCTACATCCGACCACTTCTGCCTCTTGTCTCTGTTGGATCGCGCGCACCCTGGGTTGGGTGCGCGTCGTATGGCCCTTCAGCACTTCCTTAGTTTGGGTTTCGTTGAAGGAATAAGCGTTGTACTCCTCGACGTGGTGGGCGCGCCTCGATGCCCCGTTACTCACCTAAGCCCACTGCACGAAATGCCACTCGCGTCATTGGAGTCGTTGAACCACCGTGTCACGACCACAGAAATGGGTGAGCACACGGACAAGGTGCTGAAAGCTGTGCAGAGTGCTTTAGAATTTCGACGGTACGTTGGGCGGCAGCGACAGCCGTGGAGGTGCCGGTCATGCACTCGATGGAACAGGAGGGGTGCCAGCACGTGTCAATACTGTGGTACGCTGGAGCTAGCAGTCATTCAATGCCGCGGCTGTGGGGGATTTTCTCCCAGTAACTTCCCTATTTGTCTTGTATGTGGAGCGGAAACATTGGAACGGGGAGCGGGTGTTGGATGTGACGCGCTTCCTCTTGATGGTTGCACCATCTTTCCACTACGACGCTGGCGCTGTGGTCGATGCAGCCACACAAACGAACCGCAACATTTATTCTACTGCGCACGGTGTGCATCCCCTCAGCCAACGATGGAAGAGGCCATGGCGCGAACTGCATTCGACTGCAGGGTTTGCGGACGGCACAATCCTCTTGGGATGCTCCGTCCTTGGTGTTCCCTTTGCGGGACATTGTGTACAGCTGCCGCTTCGGGTCCTCCAAAGACATTGTGGCGTTGTGTGGAGTGCCATACGGCTTGCCCATGGCTACTTACTCATTGTCACGGCTGTGGCGCCACCAAATCTGCGTCATTTACTCGCCTTGACACACCGTGGGCCACCCGACAATGCACTCGCTGTGGAGCAACATGCCCTGCGTGGAGTGTTGTCTGTCGTAGCTGCGAGGATGTGCTCGAGCCTACAGAGAGGGATCCAGGCCGACGTGACATTGATTTTACTGAGGGTGGGGTGGAGCCGGCATACACTTCGTGTCCACATTGCGGTAGCCTCTACGATGGTAAGGAGGCTGTGGCTTGTCCAACGTGCCATGCTCCTCGCCCACATACCGCTTGCACGCTTTGGGTTTGCCTGAAAAACAACTGTTTAGGCGTCAATTTGCGAAAAGGTAGTGGTGAGGGACTGTTAGCGTGCCTGCACTGTGGTGCTGCTCACGATGCCGTTGCTGTCGCTACTTATTATACAAATCCTCTTCGGTACCGAGAAATACGTTCGTGCACTGACATGCATCCCAGCGCTGCTGAACAGAAGGTTGGCGGGGCTGCGGTTGCGAGTGACCTACATCACACAGTCAAGGAAGTTGAAGACATTAGCGGCAGCGGGAACCACCCTGCGGGAGACGGCGACGGTGTCTCACCGGGTGGTGCTGAGGTTTGCTTACCCACTGCACTACTTTTTCCGCTGCCCTTAGGGCCATCCCCTTGCGCTTCATGTGGGACGTTTTTGCATTTGGAAAATCTAGCCGGTGTCTGTCCTGCATGTAACCACTGCAACCAACGACGGTCTTTGCCTTCCAGTGTGTGGCCGGCGGAGCAAGAGATAGTTCACCGTTTGAGGCTTAAGATAGTTCTCAACGCGGTCCGTCGCGCGGCGCATGGTGAGCTCTCCCCTTCGACCGCTTTGAAGTTACTTCGTTCCGCAGTCGCTGCACTACAGCGCGCAGAGGAGGCAGCGTTGCCCTGGCGTGGATGTGACCTTTCTCGAGGTTTGAGGTGCGGCATACGCCCACGGGTGCCAGTGTTGGAGGATGGCACAGTGCACAGTGCCGTAAGGAGCGTGGCGGAGATTATTCAGTTGGCTTGCTTGTTGGCGTTGGAAGGAAAGCCCAATAACGTTGTTGACGGCGTGCCGGTGGTTTCGTGGGCACACAAGAGGCCCTGGGTAGCTATTGCGCTGGATTTGGTCGATCTTATGAATCTCACGACCGACTATGACGAACTAGGTTTTGAGGTACTCTCACAGTTGTGCGAGCTCGTGCGACCTATGCAAAAGGCTCACATTTATCGTGAGACGCGTTGGGCGTACCTTCGATACATGAAATTGCCGCGTCAGTGGATTGTGAACGATGTTGTTTGCCCTGCTTGTCTACATCGGAAAGCGGTGCCCCGTGAGTCCCGAGTGGTGACAGAGGTGGTTGGGACGAATATGAATGATATCTGTAAGTGTAAAAGGCACACCACAGCCAATTCCGCCGCTAACAGTGGTGGTTCTAAATGCACAACCGCAGCAGGAGGTTTGTTGCCGCTGCATGAATGAATGGAGGTGTCTGTGTATGTGTGTGTGTGTGTGTGTG
>NW_027123232.1:27354-28406 GCF_001457755.1 Trypanosoma equiperdum
TTATTCTTCACCAGAGTTGGCGCTTACGGTTATTATGGGGTGTTTGTGTGCGGCAAGTGGGGGAGAGCATTTGGGGTTAATAACAACATTGTTGTGGCGGTTGTATTGTATGTTAGATAGTGCCGAGTATTTGTCGTGTATGTCCCTTCTTCCCTCCTTTCATTTTTGCTGCGCGATTGCGTTACGCGATCCACCAGTATTAATAATAGTATCAAAGAAGAAACATTAGCAACAGACATCACCTATATTCAACAGTTTTGTACCTCTTTTCCCCTCCGACGTATTTTCTATGTCTCACATTCTTTTGTTGGGTGATTCTCTCACGGAGTGGGGCTTTGAGTGCGGGTGGGCGTCACGACTGAGCAACGTATACGTCCGCCGCGCAGACGTCATAAACCGTGGGTTGTGTGGTTACAACACTCGTTGGATTCTGAGCATACTGAAGAATGATGAGTCACGGCACCATTTACTTCCCGCGTACGCCCCACGTCCGCTGTTTATAACATTGTTGTTGGGTTCCAATGACTGTGCCACCGGTGGTCAGGCCGTACCGTTGCATGAATTCAAGAGTAACTTGAGGGCGATCATCGACTTGGTACGTAAACACGCTTCTCCTGTCGGCGGTATTTTTCTCATGACGCCACCACCTATAAATGTTGAAAAGTGGCATAAACGCCTGCAGCGGGAGTTTGGGGCAGACCCCAGCACCTGTGGCCGATCACTTGAAAGGGTCCTCAGTTATCGCGATGCGGTTTTGCAGGTCGGATGCGTGGAGAAAAAAGCGCACAATGACGTTCATGTCGTTGACCTGTACGAACGTTTTCTTGGAAAAGACGCTGAGTCGCCAAATGTAGCCAAAGGGCCGTGGTGCGATTACCTTTCTGATGGTCTTCACTTTAGTGAGACTGGAGGCGCTTTGGTGTTCGATGCCCTAATGAGCGCGATTGAGAGTTCACCCCACTCAGCTCAAATCATTCCAGGAAATGTGGCGACTCAACTTCCAGACTTCATGACGTTGATGAAATGAGAGTGGTGAAGTATATATATATATA
>NW_027123232.1:28425-29206 GCF_001457755.1 Trypanosoma equiperdum
TATGTTTTAGGAGTTTCCTTCTTATTCCACAAACTTCGATACACGTAAAGAAGGAGAAATGGGTTGGGTTAGCGAGTGGCGCTTCTTGCCTTCATAGGACTCTCCGTCAGACAGAATGGTGTGGAGTAGCGTGGGAAATAGTTTACCCATTTTCTTTTTTAGCTCTGTGCTCAAGTAGGTAGGTATGTGTGTGTGTGTAAAAACGAAAGTACCTTGATTCCCTCAACTTTACATTCGCTAACTTGTTCACGCTCTCAGTTTTTTTTTTTCATCCTAACTCCAACCATCCTCTGCTCTTGATGCTGACTCGGGGTGGAGAGACTGTTTTTAGGTGGTTTGCCTGGTAAAGTGAGTGCTGCACATTGCTTGAGCCCTCCCGTGTATTTTGACATGCGCATTGGAGGAAATGTCTAACCCCCGTCTCGTGCCAGCAGCACAACGCTGTTTAACTCCCCTCCTCTGCTTCGTACAGAGCACATGACATTATAAAAAGGCATCGCCTCCCCCCCTCCTCCAAAGTTCCCCTTTATGTTGTGCAAACGCGAAGGACACAAGGCACGGGGATAGCTGCAAAAAGAAAAAAAAAAGAAGTCTCAAAACTAGTAAAGGAGAGAAGTAAACGAGAAGGACGGTAAATGGCGAGGGTGGCCTCTGAAACCGTCTACTCGCTGTTGCTGTTATCAACGCGTGGCAGCGGCAGTGGCAGCAGTAAGCTTCATAGTGCTGAATCACAACAATGTGAGAGAGTGTGTAACATAAAGGAAATATCTTGTTTTTTTTT
>NW_027123232.1:29251-29923 GCF_001457755.1 Trypanosoma equiperdum
TATATAATTACTCAATTTATCCTTTGAGGAGTCATAGCCGTAAGTATGGGCACGACCGAGATAAAATGCGTAACGTCTTTCGAAGGTTTAATGCTCTTCAGAAGGTTTCCGAAGGATGTAACTGCGTTTGCACGTAACGTGGACAAAAGATAAGTTGATCTTCTCCAACGGCGCTGCCTTCGCCACGGGCACTTCCAACGTGTGGTGGTTGTACGACTTTTTCATAACGGTCCACATCTGACCCACGTTACTTCCAAGACGATGAGGTTATACAGCGTAGCGTAGTGCAATAAAGCGACATAGTAAGCAATGAATAATGGGGCGCGCACAATGATTTAGTGTACAGATGATGACTACAACAGTTTTGCACGTGATGAAGGATTTGTGCAAAAACTTCACTACTGTCGTAAAGGCTTGCCACTAGTTTTCTTCTCTTTCTTCCTTAAGGTTATTTTGACGAGTATGTACTTTACAGGAGTCTCTCAGCAAGCACGAAACAACGGACAATGTTTCGCAATTACGTGACAAATGTCGCTGACTGTCCAGCTGTGCTCCAGTACATAAACCATGCATGTAGCTGATATGTTATGCTGTATCTGCATATTTTTTTTCGTCTTTGCGAAGTGACGGTCGGTGTTGGTTCCGCCCCTCAACTAACGTGGATAATGAATA
>NW_027123309.1:0-2063 GCF_001457755.1 Trypanosoma equiperdum
GGACGGAGGTTGTATCAGGGATTTTGGTTCCCTCACCTGAGCAGCGTACTGGACCGTGGAACACTAAGTAATGGCTTTCATTCCACGGAGCGGTCGCACCACATCCGGTGTTGCGGCCGCCTTTTGGATGGAGCATTTGACTTCCCAGTTGATTTCTCTTCTTGTACTGGACGCTGTGTCCATGTTGAGGCAGATTCATTCTTAGTGTAAGCTAAATACTCTCCGCCAGCTGGATAGACCCGGTACTATCTGTGACGAGCACTCTACTTAACCACTAGACCAGGGACTACGGAGGATCATAGCCCACACGGATGGAAGTTGTTTTGGCTTTCATGGTATGGTGAAATGAGGACTGTTGTATAGTATAATGGAAGAAGAACCAACGATATGCAGCACCGACGGTCTTCACTGCAATTAGTCTCAGCAGATGTATCAGTAAAAAAGCTGTGTCAGATCCTTGTTTCGACTACAAATGCAAGAACGGGTGAAGGAGGCAAGAAGCTGACCACAGCCAGAGCCACCGATAAGCATCACCGTAGCGCATTATGTCGGACGTCAGGCGAACACAGCTCTTGAAGAAACCTATATACCGGCGCTCTACCACTTGATGAGATACCACAACCGTTGGAAGCCATACCTACAGTCGTCTTTTAATTAACGCTTTTAACATCAAGGTGCCCACGACATTAAACCAAAGAAAACAAGAAGGACATTATGATTATAGCGATGTTAGCGGCCATACTCCTTTTGTTTTTAACAACAACTATTGACGCAACTCAGCACAGCGGCATAGCAAAAACAAAATGGCTTGAAATGTGCGATATAGCAGACAACCTGAGAAAAGTGCAAAACAGACTTACAGCGCTACAAGGGGCATCAGGGGACGCGGCAATTCTAACGCTAAAACAAATGTTCCGAACAGAGATCCTGATTGAAAAAGCAAGTACAGACGGCTACAAACCGACGGAGAAAGCCCTCATAATCTACTACGCGCGCCGGGCACAGCAGGCTATCGTTAAAACACAAACACCAGCCGTGGCTGCGACAACGAACGCCGTTCGAGAAGCTGCAAGGGCTGAAGGAGCCATCCAAGAGTCGATCGGGCTGGCACGACAACTAGCAGCGAGCGGGACACGTTCTTGCCTGGAAGACGAAGGGGGCAGCAACAACTTCAGAGCGCACAGCAAAGAGTACACCACAGAAGCTGTGGGCTGCAGGCTTGACACACCAGCGCTTACAGGGGCAGAAGAGCCGACACCAAAATTCGGGCCAACTGGAATTACCGGCGAATTCGCAAAAACATCAGAATCAGCAACGGCGTCCGGTTCATTAGCCTGCAACTTGGGCTCTGGCAAATCAACGACGACGTACTTTCTAAACCAGGGCACCGGCGACAGCCTAGCCGGCACACCCACATTTGGCGCCGGCTTGCTCACAATGGCAGCAAACGACCTGGAAACACTGGACGCGACGAAGCTAACGGACAAGCAAACAGCTGCTCCATTGCTCCACCGTGGCCATGCCGCCTACCTAGCAAGCACAGCACCAAAGGAAAAATTCACATTCCAAGATAGCAACGCCCTGGCAAAGGACCCAACGTTCCAAACTGTATACAAAGAAACAGCCCTAGGCTGGCGACAAGGAGATACGGAGCCAGCAAACCTACAGCAGCAGATAACTGCCGCATACGGCTCACCAACAAACATGGCACAAACTTACAACCAGGCAATGACCACCACTAATGTCAAAAACACGGTGGCAAAACAGCCGCCGGAAAAACCTTTAAGCTCGATCGAAGACATTGGAGAGCTCGTAGCAGTTTTAATATATTACAGGAACGTCAACACAAAAAATTTAAAGGATGAAATAGCACGGTTAAAAGCGGAAGCAGGTAAAGGCACCGATAAAACTCCAGAGAAAATTTGCAACGGCATAGGGGAAAACAAAACCAAGTGCGGCGAAACGGAAGGGTGCCATTTTGTCGATAAAAACGACAAAGGGAAGCAGTGCACCTTGAAAAAAGAAGCCGCTGAAAAGGCAGCAAAGGCATCTCGAGAAGCAGA
>NW_027123700.1:0-557 GCF_001457755.1 Trypanosoma equiperdum
TGCTGGCGTATCATGCTCGGTCTATTATTCTCTTTCTTGCCATGAAGCTCAAGTTTTGTTGTGTTTAACAAGTCTGAGTTGAGAGGCGCTCTATCCATGGTGCCAGGATTCAATCCATTTTTGGTAGTGGTTTCTAGATGTGTAGTTTATCCATGGGAATTGTTCACTTTCTCCCATTTTTAGGTCCGCGTTCTCGACGATCACGCACTTGTGGCGTATTAGCCATGCCTGCTTTTGAGACCCCTCATGCATTTGTCACAAACATAAATTTGTGACTCATTGTCATCCTCATTTTTGTTGTCGCCACCACTAGTGTCTTCCTTTGCTTGCAACCTTGTTATCTCCTTCGTCACTCTTCTTTTTTTATCAGCTGTGGTCCGAGTGAGATATCATGCCCGGTGTGTTTTGCATTCATATGGCGTAACATCCAACTGTGGTCGTATTCTTTACAGCTTACCTTACATGTTTCTCTCTCTGGCAGTACATCCTGTAGTTGTGCGTTTGGTTCTTCTTCACTTTGCTTCTAATTGTACTTATGTCTGGTGAGCCATGTTTTG
>NW_027123700.1:567-1422 GCF_001457755.1 Trypanosoma equiperdum
CGTGGTCGTATTCTTTACAGCTCACCTTACATGTTTATTTCCGACAGTATTTCCTGTAGTGGTGCGTTTGGTTCTTCTTCACTCTGCTTCGAATTGTACTTATGTCTGGTGAGCCATGTTTTGCTTTTATACACCTTTTTGCAGTGAAGACATTTGTATGCTTGTGGTGCTTTCTCTTGTTCATCTTCGTTGTTCACATCCTGCATTTTCGTTTGTTGTGTCACTTAAGTTTGTTTTTCAGGATATTTCAGACGCATATGCCTAGTCAACTAGCCATACGCGGCATACTGCTTCGGGCAACATTGACACTTGTGGTCATTTGGTAACGATTGTTCTTCTTCTCGTTTCCTCCTTTATCGCTCTGTTCATTACTACTGGAATTGTCGGATGGTGTTGTGGTATGTGTTGTTGCAGGAGTCTCTTTTTTGTCGAATAACTTACCGCGTGCGTGACATCGATAGACGCTATTATACGCCTGTGCTGCTGTTGGCTCCATCGTTAATGCAGCTAGTGCATTTTCATCATGTAAACAACTCACGCTTGTCTTGACACACAAACGATGTTGCAAACTGGGTATACGACCGGGTCATTCTGTCTTGTAGCTATAACCACCTTGCCTTCTTCAGTTTCTTCCATCTTTACAGTTTTTTGAGTAGTGTAACAATTATTCTTGAGAATGTTTCCCGTGTGGTTTATACACCATCTACAAACCAGTTCGTCCACCTTTCGTGTGATCACCCTATGTAACCATCCAAAATATTTCAAAGTCCCTGTTATAAATTGAGCTAACAGTGACTCATCTTCCATGTATAGCTTTTTTTCATGCATGGTCGGTTTTATATTGTTTAGTAAAGC
>NW_027123700.1:1432-2975 GCF_001457755.1 Trypanosoma equiperdum
GTCCCTTTCTGTTGAATAACTTAACGCACATACATAACATCGGTAGACGTTATTATGCACCTATGACTCTCTTGGCATCATCTTTAATGCAGTGAGTGCATTTTCATGAAACCATTGGTGTTTTTCATCATCTGTACAACACCCACTTGTCGTTATGCACAAAAGAAATTGCAAAATGGGCATATGACCGGGTCATTCTGTCTTGTAGCTATTACCACCTTGCCTTCATGAGTTTCTTCCATATTTACATTGTTTTTTGTGTGGCAGCAGTATGTTCTTGAGAATGTTCTCCTTTTGGTTTGTATACCATCTACACTAATCATTTCGTCAATCTTTTTTGTGATCACCTCATGTAACCATCCAAAATGTTTTGAAATCCCTGTTCTAAATTGAGCGAACAGTGACTCATCTTCCCTTTCTGGTTCTTTTTTTGCATGGTCGGTTTTATATTGTTTAGTAAAGCGGTGCGGTGCGTATTTGGGCTGCGGCCTTTCCCAAATTCGCGTTGTGCCTGATTACGAAATTGGAGCACTATACATTGGACAATGTGGGTTATCCGTACAGGGTAGGTTTTCGGCATGTGGTTTCCTTTGTTTTCGAGCTCGTCCACTTTATTATTTCTCAAAATTCAGCAATGCAGAACCTCAAACTGAAACGACATGGCTACTTTCAGTGTTATGAAGTGTATGATCAGATTCCTTATGCGTCGTAGTATGGAATCCGTCACTACTGCAGGACCTGTTTTGAGCACCATTAATAAAAATAACAAGTCTGTAAATATTTCCACTTTCGTTTTTCTGCTATCGTTTACCTTTACTACTGAATTAAGTCTCATAAGTCCTCCCTCCATGGCCACACCCTCGGCTCTGTATCTGCATGCTAACCTGTCTGCTCCTTTCTTCACTTTTACCGCATTACCTTGTCTAGAGTATATTATCGCACCGGCACCAGAGGATTCGTTCAGTATCACAGACCCATTCGTCCACACTTGGTAATCGTAGTCTCTGAATCTACGTACCCTTTGCATTGTGTGTCTTTTCTTTTCGCTGTCTGAAGCGTCAGAATTGAGTCCAGCTGGTGTTGTGGTGTTAAAGTACGGTCTCCTCGCCAGTTGCAATATGCTTTGCGTGTGTGGTTTCCCCGGTCTGTCTACTTCTTCATACAAGTATGACACACTCCGCAGGCGCGTGTGCATCGGATGACTGTGTGGGAACATTTTTCCCACTTTATCGGCCGATGACGTGCCCTTCGCCGTCCTTGTTAAATAGTGTTCTATTGCTCGTCTGTAAGCAACATCATCTATCTTGTGAAGGCGGGCATCCTTCATGGCATCATGCTGATTCGCGTACTTTGTAATGCTCGCGATAACATGTTCCTTCTGCGCATGTACTCGGTCAAGCTTTTTTTGTATGATGGAGAATCATTGAGCCAGCATGCAGCGGTACCATAGCATAATTTCGCCTGGATTAAGGCTAAGTAAAATGCTCGGATGCTTTCTTTACTATCCTCCTATTCAGGTGATGCAACAGCCCGTAGTTTCATT
>NW_027123700.1:2985-3440 GCF_001457755.1 Trypanosoma equiperdum
GAGTCTGAGATATCTCTTCTAATGTAATCTGTACTCTCCCACCATTAGGTGTAATTAGTCTCTGTCTCTCACCACAAAGAACGTCTATTGCGTTTTTTCTGCAGACACCTTCATATAGTGCTCTGCTGACCAGCTCACTATACAATCCAATCCTGTTTGTATCGTCTACCGAATAGCTTCCATGTCAGTGTTAGAAGACACTATCGTGAGGTCGTCTGTGAGTAAGAAGTGTTTAAGGGCCGGTATGGCATTTAGTTTCTCGTTGATGGAGTCCATTTCGATAATGAATAGCAACAACCCCAACACGGAACATTGTGGAACACCACACTTGAGTTGTATTTCTTTAAGAGGGTATTGTCTATTCGTAATACTGCAGTCTGTCCCTCTGCAAAATTAGCAACCCATGCAATGAGGCGCATGTTCACCTCATATCTTTTTAATGCATCTATTATGCA
>NW_027123700.1:3450-4376 GCF_001457755.1 Trypanosoma equiperdum
TTGATCCACAGAGTCAAATGCCCTGGCATAATCTATAAATGCCGTGGCAGTTTTCTCTCCTACTACTCTATGTGTCACGGAGTCTGCGAGTGTCATCAGAGCGTCTAATTTATACCTCTCCGGACGGAAACCAGCTTGCTGTGGTTGTAGCTTACATTCTACTGTGTCTCGGATGCACCCCACTACGATCCTCTCCATGAGCCCAAAGAATGTTCTAGTGAGCGTGATGAGACGGAACGATGACATACACTTGGCCGGTTTGTTGAGTTTGATTAGCGAGACGATAACGCCCTGCTTCCACTCCGGCACTCGGTGTCTCTGTAAGTTACAGTTGAAAAGCCTGAGGACACATTTCTTGCTGCAACGTCCTAATTTCTTCAACTAACTGCTCACAATTTATGTCTTTATTACCAAGTGCAGTGACTGAAGAGAGAGATCCGTCAGTGCTGACTCAAGTTCTGGCATTATTTCTGGTGAGAAATTGTCGCTTACTCGATAATGTGTACTCACGGGAGGAGCATCTCGTGCTTTCGTCATCAGCTCTCTCTATACATCTGTGCTAACTTATTGGCTTGCTATCTGCGTGTAAAAGGGTGGTCATTCACTACCAGAAACTGAGATGTCAGTGGCTTCGGTGCTTATATGGATTTAACTAAATTACAACATTTTGTATCGGTCACTGACATCTTCGACACTTTTTCCTTCCACCGTTGTAGAGAGTTTTCACCGAGAACCTTTCTTCTATAGTGTATAAGGTCATCTCTTTGTTTCTCATTTGTACGCTCCCTTATTTTTGCATCAAGTTCGGTCAGCTCTCGTGTCCAGAACGATGGCTATACTCCATTACATTTCGGTATTTTTTCTTTTGTTGCTGTGTCAATGCCTCAGTCATGTCATCCACGTTCTTTCTTAACTTCCTTAATTTT
>NW_027123700.1:4386-4892 GCF_001457755.1 Trypanosoma equiperdum
CCATTGTTACACCATACACTTTTCTAAACTCCCATCAGTTTGCTATATTCCAAGCATACAACACCCTTCGTGGATTTTTAATGGCGACCATTTCTACACCTATGCCAATGCACACCTCAAATGTTATCCACTAGCGGTTTCTATCAGGGCTGAGACATGCCTCCCATCTTGTGACTTCGCATTCTCTGTACATCCTAACATCTGGAAACGACATGGCTGCCGTGTGAGGCATCTTTTTCTTTGATGTGCCATCATTTGCAATTCTGCCATCATTTTGTAGCCACCAGTCTACAATGTATTCTGCTGCTGTGTCATTTGGGTGAGGAGGCCAACATAGCTCATGATGTGCGTTTGTATCGGATCCTATTATTAGTGATCCAGCTGAGCTCTTAAGGTTCTCAAGTGTGGTTGTAGTGACATTTTTCTCCTATGGGAAGTAAGCTTATTTTATAGTTAACATTAGATCGGTTGAACACATCAGTGTTGCCGATATTCTTTCCGTTAAA
>NW_027123700.1:4902-10534 GCF_001457755.1 Trypanosoma equiperdum
TGTGCCTTTGATGACTCCCACGCTATCTTTGACAAACATATATACCGCATCATCATGTGGAGAACGTGCCATTCCCATATGTTGTTGTCCATTAATTTTTAATGCGCAGCACTCTTCTGCTGTCAAGTAAGCCTCATGAAATAGATAGAAGACTACCATATCCTCGGGAAGCTTCTTCTCTAAGGCTATCCGCTTCGACTGGGAGAGACCTCCAGCATTACACTGGGCTCCACGAATCATATGGCAGGGATTATGTTCCACATCTCCCCTAAGTAGTAAAAGCCTATGTATTCCAATCGAAGCGCGCTCGCACCTGCAGAGAAGCATTCTAATATATATTTTCACCACAGAGTGCCGATGTTGCTGCTTTCTCATTCTCTCCTCACCGAAAGCCTCTTGAACACACCAATCCTGTTAGACGTTGTTTAATACTTGAAATTGGCTTCCTCCTGAATGGAGTACTATTTCCTGGCATCACGATGAGTCAGCCTGTGTCACCTGGAAGGTTTCATAATTTTTATGACATTTAGCGAATATCATTTAGATAATTAATTATAGAAGCAAAAATGCGAGCAGTAGAGGGACCTTATGAACGAAAAAGAAATTGCTTCCTGTGGTGTTTGTAGTTTTCCCATTTTTCTCTTCTACTTTCTCTTCTTTAGCTGCTTGTTTGCCCTTTTTACTCAATACACATTTCGACTCTTTTGTCTTATCTTTTTCTTATTTGCAATTTTCATGATCCCCTCAATCTTTCTGGTTAGTTATATTGTTGCAAATTTGCCCCTGTGGTTTTTGTCTTTTTTGTTCACTTTTCCTGAAGATCTATACCCCCTTCTGTTTAGCAATCAGAGTTGCGGCTAGTTCGGCGCTTTCGTATGCCAACGCTTTGTGCTGCCCTCCTAGGTCGTCTAGTTCGCTTAACTTTTTTGTAGTCGCTGCTTTGGTTTGCGTGCCCCGGGCGTTTGTTTTGGCTACGCTGTCTGCTAGGTCTGTTAGTAAATTGTTATCGGCGCCAAAATATGTTGTTTTTATTTTCTTGACTTCGTCAGCTAGTTGGTCTACCGTTTTTGAGGGGTTGCGTATCATGGCTTCAAGTGTTAGGCAGTCGTCAAAGGAAGAACCTCCCACGAGTTCACCATACAAATATGCGTCATTGTCTACGGGCGGTCTTTTTGCGATCGTAGTTATCTTTTGTTGCTCCATATCGTTTGCTGCGCTTACCAAACGCCGTTGCTTTCTGTGCTATATACTGTATTTCATCAAGTTTTGCGACTACTGACCGTGCCGCCGCCACCCAAGGTATGCCGCTCTGGCTTCCAAGCAACTTTTTGTAGTTGACGCAAACGCCTTTGCTTGCCGCTGCTATTACATCCCCATTATTTTGAGTACCGCCGCACTCGGGTTCCACCCTGTTTAGCCCGTGTGCCCCCAGAATCGTGTTTGACACGCTGCCGGATGTCGTTTGCGAGTAAGGGCCGTTGCGGAGATTATTGCGCCTTTGCCAAGGTTTCCAAAGATTGTGGTGATTTGAGCTTCTACCGTTTTTCCTCTGAGTGGCTGGTCCTGGTCACCGTTGCTTTTTAGGCACTCGCCGTGTATTTTGTTTTTCCAGTCTCCGGCTACAGTTGTTCGAGTGCCAACCGTTGATAAGCCGGTTAACGGCGTCGTGAAACAAAAGTTGTTCGTTTCAGTGTTGCCTCCCTCGCACAGGCAAACAATATCCGTTGCTAGGCAGCTACCGCCTTTGTCTGCTGTCCCGTCTGCTGCATCTCCTGCACAGGTATTTGAATGTTGACCGGTCGCTGGCCAGGAAAAGTTGTTGGGGCCTGGTTGCTCTGTCCAGGGCATTGTCGTCTTAAGCTGTTCTGGTGTTGTAAACTTATCCGCGTAACTTTCACCGTAGAGTGTTTTGAGCGCTGCTTTTTGGCCATGTTCTGCCGCCGTAGTTGCTTGTCTTATTAAGTTTGCCGCCGCCTGCTTAAGTTGTATGGCACGCTGCATGTATTGCGCAAACACTGGCCTCAGCTGCGCTCTCCTGTATTCCGGTAGCGGCAATCCGAGTTTTGAGTTAAATCCTTTTGCGTTGTCATCCCCCTTCGTTAGATCGTCATAAACGCTGCGCATCTCCTCAACTTCTTTGAAGTCGCCGCTTTCGAAATAACCGTATTTTTTATCGTCTTTAATTTTCGACCATTCGCTGTATTTGGTTTTGTCTTTCAATACTTCTTCCTTGTCACGTTCCAAAACGGTTAGGTTAAGCTTCTTGATTCTGGCGATAATGTCGTTCATAGCTTGTCCAATCGGTACGTTATTTTCTGGCTTGCCTGGTGGTTGATCGTTGACTGACACCGTCGGCATCGGTTTGCTTAAAAGATTGAAAAGCTCACACAAATCTCTAAATTCTTTTGAATTTTCTTGTGCGGTGCTGCGCGCTCCATTAGCGATACAATCATAACGAGTGCTGCAAGGCAAAAACGCGGTTTCTTCATCATCGTTTTTTTGCTATAACAAAATAATAAAGTTTAAATAGCACTCGCAAGAAGTGTAAAAATATTATATAGGGAATCTAGGAGGCTCCCTTTGAAAGGATATCAACACCGTTCTTTATAAACAAGAAAGTCAACATCTGCTCCGTTACTCTTATCAAATGAGTCACATGTAACTAAATATCGTGGTAAAACAAAGGTTTAACCTTGGAAAATTGCCAGAGAAGACACAAAAAAGAACTGGTGTTATTTTTTAATTAATAAAATCCATATAAACAGATATTTACAGTGTTCGCAAAGCTAAGGTTCCATCAAATACTTAAATATAACAAATTTAACATTTCAACATTTAGGGTTGTATGAAGCGCTACTGCTGTTTGCAACGGCAAAAATAGAAATATTAAGATCTTTTAAAAGATCAACGTCTATGTTAAATAAAGGCGGCCTACATCTGCTACAGCTCTTCGAAACCAAAAACTATATGTTTAGTCCTCTTTGCTGCCAACAAGGGTTAACCACATAAGTCAAGATAAATATAGAAAGCCATATTACAGAAGCTCTACAACGACCTAAATCTTGTACTTCAACAAGTCTCCGATACAATTTAAAATTATATATCAGTCTACATCTATTGCATCTTTTTTTTACTCATTTCTGTCACGTAGTTTTTTCAAATATCACACATATTTTCTATTGCTTGAATCAAAACTTTATGTCTTTTAGTCTGTGTTAGTGCAGGCTAATTCCTTCATGGGACACGTTATGTCAGTAACAATAAAATATCCGTGTTTAGGCCGTGTCCATGGCGTTTTATGAGATACCTTTGACCACTGGCTCCTTTTATGATGTTCCCATTAACCATTTTGTAGTTTGATCCCTCTCTTCAACAATTTTGTCTCCTTTCACATCTTCATTGCCTTCATTGGTGAGGATTGTTCTTCGTGCTGGTACGGAGCACTTGTATCTTGGGAGATATTAATGTCTGTCCAGTACAAAAATGTAGAAATGGATGAATATCATCATCTATTTTTCCACATTATAAACCTTCTCTAAATACTTATTCATACACTAGGTTAAGCGGTTACAGTGATTTAATGATTGTTCTTTCCACCAATGTATATTGGCAATTCAAGTTTTGCACTTCTAGAACGCTATACTGTTTGCCACAGATTTTAGCAAATATTGCCACATATATTAAGAAAAGAAGAGTTCAATATTACTTCACACTTACCAATTCCTTCTTCCAGCTCCTTCTGTTTCTTTACAGCTGAGCATTATAATATGAAATATATTTAAAAACAAAAGTAGTCACCACCGTCCGTTGCAATGGCATCAACCTATTACTGTACGAAATTCAGAGGATCATTTTCTCCTGTATCATTTTCTTCTCTGCTGTGCTCTTCCATACTTCACTCTTTCACAGTATATTGTATTTCGTCGTTTGTTGTTTCCTATCTTGAGCATTTGTGTCATCATAGACCTCCACTTGGCTCATACATTGGACTATAGCTTTCCCTTATTTCCACCACCATCTTCTTCTGTATGGTTATACCCATCAGTAAGTTTGTGTTTGAAACTACGAATATTTGATCTCCGTCCACCCCGATACTAATTGCCATACCTTTTATAATTGCACTCTTGCCATTGTTTTAAGAGATTCTGTTTTTTGATCATTCACTCTTCACCATAACTATAATTATAATATTCGTATATACACACTCACAACACTCTTTCCTATTATTATCATCATTATCATTACTGCTCTTATGGCTTACTGCTATAAACCTCACCAATTTACAAAAAAGTTATAATGAGACAAATTAAAATATTTTCATAATATCACTAATTTTCTATACCCCATCACTCTACTACTTTACACTCACAGGCCACTATCATACACATTAATAAGCCTCTATAATTTTCACAGTTCTATCGTGAAGTGTTAAAATATGTCAAACAGCAAAAATTTTTAAAAAGAGAAGGGGGGGAAATTCTTTTAAAGAAAAAACACAAATTCAGCAACCATACTCAGAGCCAATTGCTTGTTTAGGAGAAAACTGGAGGAGCGGCACTTTTCCTTTTCAGGCTCATCTGTTTCACCCTCTTTACCCTTCCTCCATGCACAATTTTGTTTGTCATCTTTTTTGTCAGCATCGCACTCAGCTTTGGTGCCGTGTTTTGCACACCCAGTTGCAGCTGCTGTTCCCGCAGCTCCCTCACCTGTTCCTGTTGTTGCTTCTTCTAATACTTTTGGATTGCACTTCTTTTCTTTTTCACCATATGTGCATTTGTCTTTTGGGCAGATCGTATTGTTACCGTGATGCTTGTGGCATTCCTCCACTATTTCTGTTGCCTGTTGCTTCGCTTGATGTTGGTGTACTGTTTGCTGTGGTGCCGTGATCGCTAGTCTACCTGCGGCTGCGGCGTTGTATGTAATGCGTACTGCTGCTTCAACAGCTGCTAGTTGTGCTAGTGTGGCCCGTAGCTCATGTGTGTTGTGCTTAGCGGAGTCTATCGCAGTCGCCGCAGTCGTGAGCGCCTCGTACCATGGTATTTCTGTTATGTCAACGCCGTTGTTTTTTACGAAATACTTCGTGTATGAAACGCATGTTTTTGTGCCCGAGCCGTCACAGTCGTCGCCTTTGGCGTCCGCTGATGTGCCCATGTAAACCTTTGTGGTGGGCCCGGCAGCTGTTTTTTGCGTTAGCGTTGCTTCCCAGCTCGATAGATCTGCGTGTATGGCTTCTGGTGATGCTGGGTTTGGAGCATGCTTGCCGCACGATTGCCTTAGGTTGTCCCAGTCTGCCGCTATCGCCGAGGCGTCGGCGTTTACGGTTGAAGCTGCGTACTCCTTTGAGCACTCTCCCTGGCTCGCGCCGCTGCCGCCGCACAGGCAATAAAAATCACCGATAATTGAAAGCCTGTTCCCTGAGTTGGTGCACGCCGTGCCGTAGCTGCCGCTGGTGCCGGTTGTTTTGCCCGCCTCTGGTTTGTCTAGCGTGCCGTCTCCGCCATAAAGAGCCGCGTTAAGATCTGCGTTGATTTTGTTTTTTGAGTCATCTGTTAGAAAATCCGCTAGCGGTTTTGCTTTGTCTGCTAAAGTTTGTGCTTGGCTAACTAGGACCTGGATCTGTCGTGAGCACTCA
>NW_027123310.1:0-343 GCF_001457755.1 Trypanosoma equiperdum
GCTTTCCAACAAGACGATCCGTATACATACCAGCCATCTAACTGCTTGCGACGGTTATGCGGCTTTGTTTTTGGTCACATGAACTTTCTGGACGGTCCAGAATACTTTCCCCAACAGTTCCCCCTTATCGTTTACAAGTAACATATACTTATTTTTAAAAAGGTAATCTCCACTACTGACACAAACGCGGTCACCAGAAGGGAAGGGATAATGGCAGGTGGAGGAACCATACACCTACCCGCTACATCCCTCCCTAACGACTCCGCCCCTTTTGATGCTTTGTGCGCGAGCCGGACACCGTTCCATCCTCTATTCAGGTAACAAATCTTCCTCACAGCCCAGG
>NW_027123310.1:353-1176 GCF_001457755.1 Trypanosoma equiperdum
TACCTTTCAAAAACAAAAAGTGCTCGCCACACATACAAAATAAAAGATACGTACCTTCGGGATAACGCAGCACACATCACCCATCCTCAGAGGTTCAAACCCTTCTGCGTTTTTTTTAAATCATGATACAACACGCCTCCCAAACCTTTGGAACACTGTTACGAGAAGCTCCCCCCTGCGAATACAGAGACCGCACGCCACTCCGGTTGTTGCCGTTCTCCTACTGTCCCCCGCAGGGCCACCCCTCGGCAAGCACCTCAGGCGCAAGGAAGACAAAACCAAACGCTGCAACATTGAGCACCTGTTCTAACGTATCCAACGGTCCAACGATATCCCTGCCCGCGTGATAGTCCCACTAAGCTTCCCTGCAACCCTCCCCCCTCTGCCGTCTCAACACCGCACTGTCTCCAACATCGGGAAGCTGCTCTGCACGGTGGGTGGATCACTGCCTGACAACCCATGAGACAGCCGTGTATCACTTGTCGCACGGGTGATGGAGGACTGGAATTCAATGCGGTTCCCCACGTCTCAAAGGGGTGCGCGACCCGTAGCCAAAGGCAGAATAGAGAAATGGGGAACACCATGCCATTTTAAAGGAATCTCCTCCGGTGGTTCTTGGTGGGTTCTCCCGCTAACGCGGATCGCGTCTGCTGCAGTTGAGGCCGTGCGCCCAGTGTGGAGCGGAGGGTTTTTTTTTGTAGTTTTGCCACTAGTTCCGTTCGGGATGTGCCCTCCCTCAGTCGAGAAGTCCGCTTGGGCACGGTCAGTTTTGTTTCCTGGGTTAGAGCTGTTGCGGTGTCAGAGGGTCATATTGGGATCGTCC
>NW_027123310.1:1186-1806 GCF_001457755.1 Trypanosoma equiperdum
ACGTCTGCTGCAGTTGAGGCCGTGTGCCCAGTGTGGAGTGCTGGTTTTTTTTGTAGTTTTACCACTAGTTCCGTTCGGGATGTGCCCTCCCTCAGTCGAGAAGTCCGCTTGGACACGGTCAATTTTGTTTCCTGGTTTAGAGCTGCTGCGGTGTCAGAGGGTCATATTGGGATCGTCCGCTGCACGTCCCCTGCTATATTTATATGATGTGGCAAATTCTTCGGTACCACTGTGCTGCGCCACGTGTTTTCCGGAGCTACGATGCGGGTGAATCTGTTGTTTTACTAAGGGAACGGGTGCCGAGGATGATGTAATGTTACAGACCCCAAATTGAATGATTTGCTTGACCACCGAGAGTCCCCGCGCATCGGGCGCTATCCTACTTTCGGTTTCCCGAAGGGTTGTGGACGAGATCCCCTTCTCTATTTGTGTTGGAGGGTTTGTTCAGTGGGGACAACCGCCTTCTGTGGCCCAAGGTGAACCTGGGATCCCAGGCGTGACATGCTTTTCTTCTTTATTACTGTTTGTGCTCAGGTCATTTTCATGTGTGGTTACCGGTGTTGCGACCTGGTGACCTCATTCTTAAGTTGTAACGTTTTTGTTTGTGATGTTGAAGCACC
>NW_027123310.1:1816-2305 GCF_001457755.1 Trypanosoma equiperdum
GCCCGGTGACCTCGTTCTTAAGCTGTAACGTTTTTGTTTGTGATGTTGAAGCACCTCCCTGTGCTGCCATCGTGCGTTGCAAAGGTAGATGCAGCTGTTGAACGTAAGTCCCACCTGTTTTTTTTTCCGTAGGCGTCGGAGTCCGTTCCCATGTCTACTACGTTTTTTTTTTTTTGGCGAACAGAGTCGGGCATCGCATACATTGGGCTTTTTGTTCTTCGCTTATGTGTTGCGTTTCTTCTGCACAGGTACGGAAACGCGAAAATTGGCGATATGACGTGGAGCTGCCTGAGGGGATGGCAGGGCCCATTCATTCGTTTTGTAGAGGATATGGAAGAGAAAGCCCGGTTGGGGATACTTGTTGATCGGCATATGCATGTACACATGTTTCTTTTTGAAGCTAAAGAAGGGGGAACCGATTGACTGAAATAAGGCGGAGTTGAAAGGTGGTATTGGTTGCGTTGGGACGTCATTACTATTTTTTTTTTT
>NW_027123312.1:0-692 GCF_001457755.1 Trypanosoma equiperdum
TATTTATTTATTTATATTTATATATATATGCGCAGGTGGTGGGACGGAGAGAAAAATGTGAGAATAAAGGGACCATAAATTGCATGTCCACGGCGATGATAATAATAAGTAACAATAACAATAATAACCATATCATGTGATAATGTTATATAATATTATATAACGTAATACACACGCATAAATAAACATATATATATATATATATATTATTTACATTTATACGTGTATGTACCGCGCAGAGATGAGACGGCTAGGGTGAATGAGGAACAGAGAACCGAGTAAAAAAATAAATAAATAGTTTCAAAAAAAAAAGCAAGAAATTAGGTGGTGTGTGTGTGTGTGTTGAGGGGGGGAGGGGCATCAGGTGGAAATACGTTCAAACATTTGTTCACTCTCGGATGAACAAACGATTAAATTTGAAAAAAAAAAAGGGCTGCGGCAGCACCACTTTTTATCTCCTGCGCATATACAATCATTACTGCATGTTGCTTTCTGCCTCTTAGCCTCATATCTTCAACTTTTTATTTATTGATTTATATACTTTGTCTCTTCCTCCTTTTTGTTTGCGCTCTCCTCTTCTCTTTTCTTTTATTATCATCATCATCAGCATTATCATTATTTTCTCCCTTTTCTTTTACACTTCTGATTTAAGTGTGAACTTTGCTCCTCGTCCTCACAAAAAAAAAAAAAAA
>NW_027123312.1:716-1032 GCF_001457755.1 Trypanosoma equiperdum
CCTACACTTAAAACACTTCTCTGAAGGAAAACGGGTGACAATACTCGCGACCGCAAACTCCCTCCGATAATTTTTCTTTTTTCCCTCTTTTCTCTTTTGTTTTTTTGTATTTTTGTTTTTTTAAAGAAACTTCAAATTTAGTTGCACACATTCTTTGGTAGTATTTCTTCCCTCGCGTTTTTGGCGCTGAGAGAATGTTAAGAACAAAAAAAAAACAAAAACGGTTGTTCACTTTTATGTTACTTCCACCAGAAGCAGTGGCATATCTGAGTTACATTCAAAAAACAGAAAAGATAAAAGATACATAAAAAAAAAA
>NW_027123312.1:1048-1254 GCF_001457755.1 Trypanosoma equiperdum
AAAAGCGAGTAAAGATATTAAGGGAAATAGCAAGTAAAGGGGGGAAAAGACAACAGGAAAAGAAATTGCTAACAAAAAGGCAAACACGACATACAAACGTTGCTTTAACAAGAGAAAAAAAATTATCATTTTCCTACCTTCAGACAGAAAAACACTCATTGACTTACTCTCTCTCTCTCTCTCACACACACACATATATATATATA
>NW_027123312.1:1264-1718 GCF_001457755.1 Trypanosoma equiperdum
TACACAACAACGTTAAAACACAGACAAAAAACATTTGTCAGTTTACTTCTCATAACTTTTTCACTTACATACGAATCATTTTTTTTAAAAAAAATTACTCCTGCCGTTAATATTTCCGCCCGCTCCTCAAACGTGTTAGCCACAGAGCCATTCAGCGGACCCCCCACATATTTGATTTGTACCGCATCGCTTGCATGTCACTTATTGTCTTTTATTTGGTTGTTTGTTTGCTTTATCCTTTACACCTGTTTTGTTTTTGTGTTTTGCTTTGCTTTGTTTTGTACTTGCTCCCACTTCTTTTATTCTTTATTACTCCTATTCCTTTTTCTCCCAAATCCTTTAATTCCCTTTTTCTTTCCCTCCTACCGCCCCCTGTAATATATATATATATATATATTTACACACACGCACACACATAAAAAGAAACAATCAAATGAACGAATTGGGGGGGGGG
>NW_027123312.1:1734-4236 GCF_001457755.1 Trypanosoma equiperdum
TCCATTAGTTCAATCTCTCCTTTGGTATCTTGTTTTGTCTCGCCTTTTTCCCCCTTTTCTTCCCTGTACTTCCTGCTATCGCCTCTTTTTGGTGTACAAAAAGAAAAAAAAATTGCACCAGTAGCGTATGTTTCTTCACCTCTGTTACTTATTCCCCCCCCTTTCCCACACATACAAAAACATAGAAGAAAGCGTAAACACTCTAAACCCTTGACGCTTCCATTTCTTTTTCCTTTTTTTCTTTTCTCACATCCACCCATCCTATTTTCTTCTTTGCTTCCTTTGCATTTAGTTCAATTGGTCATCAAACATCATGAAAAGAGCACCACCGCGTTTACGGGTCTCCAACACACGGCGCATGAGACTCTGTTGCTCAAGCGACTGCCTGCCGTATAATTGCGTAGACAATTTCTCGACCATATCTAGCGCTTTAATGCCTTTCGTGGCAGCACCAAGTTCTAATTGCACATCAGCTTCAACAAGAAGTAATGGAAATAACAGCAGTGCATTTTCTTCATCCATACTCTTGTTGAATAGCACCCTGTCGTTGAAGTCAAACCGCTTCTGTACTGTGTGCTTGAGAGATTTCTTTTGGAGTTGCTTCTTACGCCTATCATCAATCATACCACATTGAATCTCCAGGTTGTAGTTTGTACCGGGAACAACACGACGGATATCTTCATCCATCCAAGGCAGGTAACGCAAGGCAGCACCTTGCATGGGGGCGGGCATGCCCCGATACAACAGACGACGCTCGTAAAGCATCTGAAGTCGTGCACTGAATGGGAAGTTCTCAAGTTCTTCCTTGTCGCCATCCTCGCGATTGTCCGACTTTCTTCTGCCCTTGGCGGCGGGACCACCACTGCGGCCGCCGTTTGCATTTCCATCATCCTCGGAGTCCGAGGCGCTGCTGTCCATATCATTAATGAGCTTCTCAAGGAACTCAATCAACACACTGTTCGTTAAGCTCTTAGCACGGCGGGACACCAGTTTGTGAAGTTCTAACTTGGCCGTTTCACATGTCACAACTACGGCGTCAAGCTCACGCTTGCGCTTCTTATCACCCTGCCCTCCCTTGAACCGCTCAAAGGCGATGTAAACAGTGTTTGCAATTCCAGAGAACCAGTGCAGGCGAAGATATTGTTCAAAGGCGTCGAGGATACCTTCCACTTCCACTTCCATGCCCATCAAACCTGCACGGAACCGCCGCTCCACTACACCAACGTGCTCAAGGGGATTCGTGTCACCGCCTTCTCCGCCTGATTCCTCTGACATATTACTCTGCCGGGCAATGCGCAAACACTTCAAAAGCACATGAGTGTGCGACGTGACGTATTGGAGGTGCTCGTGTGCCTCTTCGTAGCGTTCAGCTAGCAAATAAGCGACGGAAATGTCGGTGCGCAACTGAAGGTACTCCAACACGTGAAATACCCGTTGATCGAGAGGAATCACAAGAACACCAGTGTCATCGGATTCACCTCCCAAATCATCCATTTCAGCGCCATCTTCTCCTGCTCCCTCACCGCCACCTGTCTCAGGCTTTGTTTCTTTCGCCCACTGATCTTTTTCATTTTGCTCCTCTCCCTTTCGCTTACCGGTGTTTCCCTTTCGTTCCCATTCTACCATTTCGTCAAGTCGCTGCCAGAATGGATAACCCTCATGTTTCTCAATGGCCTGATCAAAGTAAATCTCAGCATATGTAAAGCGTCCCTCATGAAGCGCCTTGAGACCCTCCTGGAACAGCCGGGAGTAGCGCTTGTCTTCAACGGATGAACCTCCTCCCATGATTGGCGATTAAGGATGTATATGTGTATAGTTGTTTTCGTTTCAAGCGTGACGATTGCACTCAAAATGAATATGGGTATATTAGTTCTTGCAGGTGAGAATAACTATCTTCCGCTTCCCTGTTTACCCTCCCGTCAACACGTATAACGTATGTCTAATATATATGTAGACGTTTATATCTGGTGCTGCTTCCTTTTTCTTTCCTCCCCTTCTTCTCTTCCGCTTGCCACTACCTTGCTGAGTTTCTGTAACAGACAGATATTTTGCTAGACTTATCTCGCCCTGTTCTCCAAATTGTTTCCACCGAAAGGATTGCAGCTAGTCTGACACACACGTGTACACAAGCAGGCAATTAACCACCCGCTTCTCTATTTTCTCTCCTTTTTTGTGCTTTCCCCCCTCTCTTACCTACCCTATCCCTTCCTTGATTATTTCAGTTACCTTCACCCACTGGGCTTCGATGGCTAATTGTTGCCTCTGCTGTTCTTTGTTTTGCTCCTACTACTCTTCTTTGTGTTTCCACTTATCAGTCCTTCGTCCCTTCCCTTAGGTTTTGCCTCGACTTGTTTTTCCTTTTTCCTATTTGCTATAAACCTATAAATCCCTTGTCTGCTGTATTTCTTTAAAAACTTCTGTTGTTCAAAAGATTTGATCTCTTTTCTCAGACTACAGGTGCGCAACAAAAGCACACAAACAAATATATATATATATATATAT
>NW_027123651.1:0-23253 GCF_001457755.1 Trypanosoma equiperdum
CCAAGGATGGTGCCGCCAGTAAGGGTGGAAAGGACGGGAAAACTACTGCGGACCGGAAGGTTGCGTGGGAGCGTATTCGGTGTGCGATTCCCCGTGACAAGGATGCTGAGTCGAAAAGCCGTCGCATTGAACTCTTCAAGCGGTTTGACACGAATGGGACTGGAAAACTTTCATTCAGGGAGGTGCTTGATGGTTGCTACAGTATACTCAAGTTGGATGAGTTCACGACTCACCTTCCTGACATTGTCCAGCGTGCGTTTGACAAAGCGAAGGACCTCGGCAACAAGGTAAAGGGTGTGGGTGAAGAGGATCTTGTGGAGTTCCTTGAATTCCGCCTGATGCTTTGCTACATCTATGATATCTTTGAGTTGACTGTAATGTTCGACACCATGGATAAGGATGGAAGTTTGTTGCTTGAGCTACAGGAGTTCAAGGAAGCCTTGCCGAAATTGAAGGAGTGGGGTGTTGATATCACTGACGCTACCACTGTGTTTAATGAGATCGACACTAATGGATCTGGTGTTGTGACATTCGATGAATTCTCATGCTGGGCTGTCACTAAAAAGTTGCAGGTATGTGGCGATCCTGATGGTGAGGGGAACGGAGCAAATGAAGGTGACGGGGCAAATGCAGGGGATGGAGTTCCTGCGGCCGAGGGTTCTGCCTAGTGTTGAGAATGTTATGATTATGCAGGGACGTCAGTATTTGTGGTTCTACCGTAGAGATCTGTGTTTGCTTCTTTTTTTGGAGGTGTTTTCATGTTCTTTTTAACCACCCCCGGTCCATATTATTTAATATTATTGTTTCAAGTGTTTTTTTAAAACTCAATGGTGTTTTTTGTCTTCTTCTTCCTTATTTTTAACTTGTCTCTTTTTGCAGGTTATTGGCTATAATATTTCATATTGATTTTCATCCTTCTTGATAGCCGACTGCTTAAGCACTTGTTTTTGTCTACTTTTGGTTCTGAAGCCTGATTATTTCGTTGTTTTATTTATGAATATTCACTTTTTTCCATATGTCCGCTCCGGTGAACATCTTTGGGGACCAGTAGAGTGCTGCATCGATGATAATGTGCCAATATATATATATATATATATATTTATATTTATAAGCACACATTTCGCGGAGTGCGCCATGAAGAATGTAAGGAGAATTTGTGGGGAAATGTTATGTAAGTACATGGTGAAGAGAGAGGTAGGTAATTTGTGGGAGTGAAAAGGAAAAGCAGGTTGGTGACCGACACACTCGTGGTTTGTAATCTTTTTCGTTCTAGCAAAATAGTTTATTTTTGTACGTGATCTCTCATGTCACCGGTTGTGTAAATAGATATATGCTCTTATGGGCCTGTTAGGGTAATTCTGTATGGCAGAGGCGGAGTGCGCTGTTGCGTGTGATTGAGTGGCGTTACAACGTGAAATGTTATTATTTTGCTTCGCGTCTGCCATATACTTCTTTACCTTCTTTTTTTGTTTACGAAGTTGCTTCTGTGGTGGTGAATAGGAAGCAATGGACACGGAGTTGGTCGCGATCATTGCTGCATCCGTTTCCTAATGGATCTTAGGACCGCGTTGCTGCTCTTAGCGGATTGTGCTGACCATGGTCCATATAGATATTCATAAATACGCCTGTGCGGGATGCAGCAGTGCTAAGGATAAAACAACAGGGTACAGGGATCCTGGAAATGTGTTACGTTTTGGACACCGCGCCTGGTTTTGTAAAGTCCTTTCGCTGATGATAGAAGGAATCTGACGGTGTTACCTGCATGTGATGAAGGGATCGTGTGATGTGGAGAGTATGACTTGTTGTCTTTGCTTCCCTTTAATTTAGCGTTCGATTTGTTTTTGCCATTCACTTTGGGGGGGGGGGGGAAGTTCAGTTTCCAAAGGGAGTCGCTGGGTGCTGCATCCTTTCGGAACGGAAGGCGTGAGTATTGTCGTGACTTTATATGAGTTTTCTCACTGTGTCTCTTTCAGCATGAGGAATAAGGTTGGGTTATAGTGGCATATTCCGACCGGTAATGTGCTGCTTGAGATTTTTTCCGCTACCGCAGTCAGTAGCCGGGGATACATCTCTATGCGCCGTCACCATGCGGCTACACGTTTTCCCCTTGCTGTTACGGGTACCTATAACCCTGAAGCTGATGGCGCCGTGGCGATTGGGTGTGATTTCCGAAGAGCGATCACTGCATCGCTGATGGCGATCACTGTTTGGTGGTGGCTTGTCGAGAGGTGCTTCTATCATTCGTGTATTTGGTTATTTTCTCTCTTGTACCGTCATCTGCCAGTTCTCTTGTGGGTTTATTTGTAAGTATATGTGCCTGCCTTATAGTTTTGTGCATGTTGCCGTGCGACTCATTTTAATTTGTTTTTTTTGTAGCGGTGAGGATTTACCCACCCCCTGCTTCCTACACATCTTTCGGTGCCCTCCTGCTAATTTCGTCACCTCGGATAAATTCTATTGCATCGAATTCGTCCAACTTCATGGAGATTTTTGGATCATGTATGACTGTTCAAACAGCGGCATGGTGCACTAAGTTGCAGGAAGTGGCAATCCATAGTGTATCATCTTCAGTAAGTGCGTGCGTTACTTCGTTGTACGCTGCCTTTTCAGTGCCAAGTTGAAAAGAAAGAAAATTGAGGAGAATAGTGCATGGAGAACTTTACCGCCTCCCATTTCTTCCCGTTTGTTGGGAAAGAAATTGCGCCTTCATCGTCATTGGTTGAGTTGTGGTTGTTATACGCGGTCATGAAAGTGTTTTTCCTTTTATTCTGCATTTAGTGCACCGCTGCACATCATTCGATTTCCCTCTGACATCCTGTTTCTTAGGCTGCCTCTCGCGTACGTGCGTCGCTTTTGGTTCCCACATTTGATATGCGCAACGGTGTGTCGCCTGGTTTTGGTGATCGGCCCTGTTGTGGTCGTGTTTCCACGGCACCGACCTTATCTTGCACCCTGATGATTAAGGGGTTGTCGCGCTGCTCCTCGCTGGACGCCCCATCCTTGGCCCCAGCAACTGAGATGAAGGCAGTAGATAATGTGAGCGCACCGTTGCTCTCTTTCGGTCGATTAGCCCATAGGCATTCTCTTGGAGAGGCGCGGTCATTGCGTGTTCCACGTGCGACAAGGGTCCTTCAAGGAAGCGGAAAAATACAGGAGAGAGGAGGGGTGATCAAGAGTGCGGAAAAAAACGACGTCGCTGTAAGCACGCTGGGGTTTCCCCATTCGCCTTCCCAGCAGAAACGGGAGCAACGATCGACGTCACGTCTCTCTAGCTGCGGCGTCCGTTGGCGCGAGCACAATCATGACGGGCCCAAATCGAACGAGCAACCGGAACGCCGGTGCCGACGCCCTGGGTACAGGAAGGGATTGGTTTCGACTGCATCACAGTCGTTGTTTACTGCACAGCAGCAACTCTGCACAGCCCAGGAGGAGGCGGCAAGGAGCGCCATTACGGCGGAGATGGTGGAGGAGTTGGTGTCCATCGTGTTGCTCGAAAAAAAAAATAACGACAGGGTGTTCAAGAAGTTTGACGCGTGGAGGAGCAAGTTTGGAGACATCAACGTTATAACGGGTGCGTCTTCGATGCAACATGACACCCTTGTACAGCCCACCATTATACAAGCCCGTGACAGTGACCTCCTTCGCGCACTGATGCAGGCAGAGACACGGATTGCACATCTACAGGGCCACCAAAGGGGCGTACAGTTCGGAAGTAGCAACTGCGCACCACCGAATCTCCCTGCGGTGGAACTCGGTAGCGGGAGCGGTGCGCACGACATCCGAGGGGATCTTTCTCAACCAAGAGACAGCACCACCACGTCCGCTGCACGAGATGGGTTAGGCACCACCGAAACATCCACCTACAAACCACTTGGGCCTCATGTACATGTTTTGTAAGAAGGTGGAGATGATATATGGGTAATGTATATTGTGCGTGCGGAGAGTGTGGTTCTAAAACCGGCGCGCTAGTCGCGTCGCTACGCGAAGGTGTGGTAAACTCGGGACACCTTCTTGTGTGGTCTTCTTTCTTTAAAATCGTTGCACTGTATGATGATATCTGAATATATGCACAAAGATGTGGCGAAAGTGGGGAGCGTGTCGGCGTCTTACGGGGAAGTGATTGTGAGTTCATAGCACGTACACGCGGTTTGGGCTCACTGAGTTGCTTACTTCACGTATACTAATTGGTCTAGCGTGAAGTTTACCGGCATACGACCACGTAACACCGTTATGGTTCGCATCTTGTTACGTGCTCTCCTTTTTGTTCAGATTATTTCTTCCCTTTTGTTCCTTCATGCGTTAGTGAGACTTTCCTCCCCTTGCTTCGGTATATTCAAAACTCACAATTTTCTTACTTCTGTATTTGGGAGTGTGCCGCCAACATTTTATCCGCGTATTTATTCGCCTTCCATACTCACCGCCTTCGCTCTTTTGCGTGCAATTTCCCTAGTTCTTATAGGGGTGGTTCGGTGATTGACTCATGTGCGTTGTTTTCTTTATGCACTACTCGCCTGTTCTCACCGCCTGCGCCTTTTTAATGGTGTTTTATCGGTGATTTCCCCCACCCTTCGATCGCCTTTCTTTACCTTTCCATGTTTTGTAATCTTTCTACCACATGGGCACGATTTTGGAACGGTGTTGACGTGGCGTGCCCACCCGCACATACCGAATGTTAAAATGCTCATGCATTTGAAGTAGCAGTAAATGTTTTCTTTCTCTTACCGTTCGCTGTTTTTTTTTTTGAATAATTAGTGTTAAGTTCCCGACCCGAGACGGTGAGTTAAGCGGTGAGAAGGGGGTGCCACCACCATCGCCGACTGTGCGGACGCTCTTAAGGATAGTGAAGAAACACGAGGCAAGGAAGCGTTGACGCGGACGCGAGTGTAAGCGGGGGCTCACCTTTTTCGGATGAAAATCAAAAAGAAGGACTT
This sequence comes from Trypanosoma equiperdum, assembly GCF_001457755.1. Taxonomy (NCBI): domain Eukaryota; phylum Euglenozoa; class Kinetoplastea; order Trypanosomatida; family Trypanosomatidae; genus Trypanosoma; species Trypanosoma equiperdum. The sequence continues at coordinate 4,932 of NW_027123651.1, forward strand.
GCGCAAGGGTGAAGCCCAGCTTCCCATCAACTACCCGGACCCCATAGTTGAGCAGCCACAGGAGACGTTCGATGAGCGTGAGGCTCAGGTGGAACAGCTCTGCAAGCGTCTCGCGCACAATGAGGTGGTGGTACGTGATGAGGCACTGGCGCAAGTTCCACCATACGTGCAGCGTGCTACAGCGCATCTTTTAACTGTAGAGGCAAATGTGGACAAAGGCGCTCTGTGCTGCTTTTTCGATATGCAGAGGAAGCGCAGAGGGGACCACCGGCATAAAAGTAAGGAGTTATCAATTAATGTACTTCGGGAACTCGACGCATTTCGAAGCTGTGAGGAAAACGCGCGCCGTGAGCAACGGCGTAACGAGGCCATTCAGCGCTTGCAGCGGCAACAGCGCGAAGAAGAGAACGATGCCGGCGCAAACGGAGCCAATGACGATTCCTCACAAACGCGTTCCCAAACGAAGAACAGTGAGATAGGGAAAAGAAGTGACGACCACAAAAGCGTGCGGCAGATCTACCGAGAATGGATATCGCAATGGGCTGAGGTAGAGATTCTGTTACTAAAGCTGTCACGCGGATTGTTCTTTTGCTTGTGGCATTCTGACAAGCCGCTTGTGCAGCTCGAGTGTGCCCAGAACATAGCACGCGTTATCCACTCCCCGCATACAAACAGTGGCAAACTATTGTGGTTTAGTTGCATGATGCGCGTGCTAGCAAAAGAGTGGCGCACAATGGATCGCTACCGGTCGGACAAGTACCTTGCCTTCGTGAGGAAGTTGATGTTCGAACTCTTTACGCTGATGAAGAAGTGGGAAAACGAGAGCCAACTCGAACAGCGAAGGGTCAAACCCAGCGAGGGTGGAGAGAAATCTCAGCTGAATACGCAGGAGCGGCCCGGTACCAATGATGGTTATAGTGACCGCGGTAGCGAACGCGGGAGCAGCGACCGAATGGATAATATCACTTCGTGTCAACCCCTCTGCCGTGCCCTGGAGGAAGCGTGTTATATTTTCCAGCAACAGGTCGTGCCGGAGCCCTCCGCTGTCGGTCTCACTATGCATATTTGCGACATATTCTTCGATGAGTTGTGCCGTTCCGAAGTCTCGTCCACACTTTTTATTGCGCTTGGCGATCGCATTGCACTGCACGCAATGAGCAAGGGGGACTTTGTGGAGAAACGTGCGCTAGACTATTTTATTGCCCCCATTGCTGGTGGTGTGCTGGAGACTCGTTTGCGTGAGCAACACGGACGACGGCAGCAACAATGGAGTGGCGGTAAAGATACCACTAAGAGTAGTGGGTCACAAATGGTGACACGACCAACCTCTCGGAAGAGGGCGCGTGATGACGACAGCACCAACCCTGGGAATGGAAAAGCTCAACTGGCGCCGGATGTGGCAGCTGCAAGGGAGGCACATCTTATAATCACTGCGCTTGCTGACTGCTGCCGGCGCTACTCGGTGTCACGGGGAACGTTCTACTCCGTACGACCAATGTTCGCAGAAAGCGAGATGGCGCTCCGGCAAGCCGCCGACGCATCCAATTTCGTGGAGTTGACCGGAAAGGAATTGCGATGTCGCCTGGAGAGGGAGGTGGAGGAAGTGGACACCACACGAGCAGCATTTGCGGGACAGCGAAAAAAAGCACGTCTACTGAAACAACGGGAGGGGCGCAAGCCTCCAACCTCAAAAAGGAAGGTTCACATGATAGATGGTGGTAGCAAAAAGGTGTCAAAAAGGGATCGCGGGCACGAGGTGTTGAAAAGACAGAAGAAGGAGGTGCCACGCAACACAAAAAGAAAGAAGAATTATCAACTGACGGTGGAGGATTTATACGGTGATGAATAGCCAATAACTTGCCCGAGGGGGAGGGACACATTTTCCCGAGGTGGCAGGCTCAGTTCACTGACCTCCACCAAGTCGGCTATTGTTCGCACTGCTGTCTGTGTGTGAGGGTGTTATTTATGCTGTGATCGCGACTCGTTTAACGCCACCGGCGCTTTGCACTATCGTTTTAAACGATGAGGTGCAATGTTTAGCTTAGTGAAAGAATAATGATAACGTCAAATCTGCTCTAAAAAAAGTACTAGGCTATAAAAAAGAAAGGGATTATAAGTAATGGTATCCCCTAAGGCTAAACCATTGTCTGCTCTTTTGCCTTTGCTCTCCTTACCGCATGTGGGCGTAGTAAGGGGATTCTCTTTACATACATGCATGTGCTTCCTTCTGCAACTATCCTCTTTGTTTTATCACTCTTATTGTCTGTATTACTGTTACTACTCCGTAGCGACGGGCGGTAGCGTGTGCTCCGTTCGCCGTTATATTAGCCGTATTTCCAGCGGCTGCTGGGCACTCCAAGAGGGGAGAAGGGGGGGGGGTAGGTGGATCGACGTAGCACAGGGTACAAAAGTGGCGAAAAAGCGTGCGCCTTCGCTCTAGGAGCCACGGGTGATAAAGCTGGTTTGCGCCCCCCACTTTGTGGTTTGGATCGGCTGCAAATCCCCGGGCTTCTGTAGTGGACAATATTGTGACGCATAATAGGTGATCCTGATTGAAACGAGCAGGCCAACTCTGTTATCTGCCCTTCTGGCAGTGCAAGCAGCTGGGGGACGACACACCTACGTTCTGAATACTTCTTTATTTAGTTTTCGACTATTTTTGGTTGGTTGAGGGAAGCAGATCATGGCTCATGGAGCTTCTCCGACGCTGTCCGTGTGCAGCACGGCGGCGGTTCCTCGGAAATATGGTGCAAAGGATTTTGTCTCGAAGCTCTACGCGATGATGAAGCAGTTTTACACTGATGGTGCGGCGGTGTCGACGAAACTGAGTGGGGATACAGTTCGAAGTAGAAATGACCACTGTAATGCCGGAGAAACCCACACCAGGGAAGGCGATGTGGAGACCCGACGCGTACACAATGCTGGGAAGGTTGGTATGACCAGCAGCTGTTCGGCAAAGTGCATAGGCCTCCCCCTTCCTGCTGCGGAGCCGCCGAACGCTTCAACTGGCCGTCGGCTTGTGCATTTTGAGGAGAAAGAGCACCCAGTTTCCGTCAAGGCGGAGAAGCGGTCCCGGTACCTCTGTGTTGTGCTGTGGCCGTCGAATCTCAACAAGGGCGAGGTGCCCTATCAGCCACGAGACGTTGCGGAGTGCAGCGAATGGGGCGTGTATGGAACGGTGCTTGGGTATACTGATGACGACACGGGACTTATCTGGCACAAGCGCGGTGATTTATTTGCGAGCTGCCTTCCCCTTTCCGCTATTTCTGTGGCTATGTGCGTACCTGCTGTGCGTTGTAGGCACTGCGCGCACGTCGTGCCTCGCACAGAGGTTATTCCGCATGTTGGTATTCATCAGTTGGGGCTTGGAAAAGAAACGGGAGCGTTTGTTGACGATGAGACCTGGGGTACAGCGTGTGGTGACACTCACCTACTTCAGCATTTGCAACGAATGGGTGTAGTGGGCAGTGGGGGACAGGGGGATGTGGTCCTTTGTAGAGTGCGCGATTCCAAGGAGGAGGCACGTTATGTTGTAAAGGTTATGCAATTTAGCTCAATGGAGGCTGCAACAAGTGTGTACCATCGTGCTGTGCGTTACATGCTGCTCCAACACGAGCGGCTGGACACTCACCTTGTCGAATACTTGGCTGTGCGACTTTTGCCTGGTGGCACAACAGCAGAAATTGTCATGCCGTACTATGCAGGAGGGGATCTGGCAACAGCCATCCGTGAGTTGAATGTGGACCGCTTTGAAGAGCTCTACATTTGCTCTCTTATTTTGCAGATATTGAAAGCCCTTGTCTTTTTACACGAGCACCAACCTCCTGTTGTTCATGGTGATCTGAAAGCGGAGAACATCCTGCTATCCGACGAAGGAAGAGAAGCTGTGTTAACCGACTTCGACAGCTACAGGGAACTTAATGCGTACGAGAAGTCTATCCGTGCAGGAATGGGGACCATCGCGTGGATGGCCCCAGAGGTTCGACACAAGCGGCAGTTGATGTCCGCCTCGGACCTCTGGGGTGTGGGGCTTCTCATGTACGTTCTTGCCGTACTACCGGACTATCCAATGATTACCGATCCCAATACGGGCGTCAGTGAGTTGATGAATGCTACGGTGTGGAGGGCTTATGATGTTGGGAGTGATTCGCATGAAGCAAGTACAACTGATGGTCATGCTACAGCAGAAATTTTCGATATTTTGGACAATTCTACGATACACGAGAGTCGTATAAACCAAAAAGTGACCACTGGATATGTGACGCTAACGGAATGCGTTCGGAAGAATGTTCGAAGGCGGGGCTACTCTGATGCGTTTGTCGATCTTACGACTCGTCTGCTTTCGTATCACCCAGGAAAGCGGCCTCGAGCACGGGGGGCGGTGGAAGAACTGGCTAAAGTCATCCAGAATCATCATACATAGGTGCACCGTATGTCCGTTAAAAACGAAAAAAACGAAAAAAACGAAAAAGAGCGGCATGAGGGATTGAAGGGGGTGATTGCTAATTATAGTTGCTGGAGCCGCAAACGATGTTTGGGGCGACATGCGCGTCTGTGTGGAGAGAGGTTTTGATTTTTATTTTAGGAAAGTGAGGACAATACGTATGTCTTTTCTCTACATCCCCATAGAGATCAGTTTCTCGAGGTGGTGGATGCGTAGCGGTTCCAGTGAAAGGTGCTGCAACTGTTTCTCACTGCCATGTATGTAAAGTACTCTAGCGTAACGGAGCGCTCGCCGTTGTCTTGTTGTCACTCAGTGTGCTTTATTTTTGCATATAGTTTTGTTGTCTTGCGATTAAATGTTGTTGATCCCGTGTGTCCCCTCCTCTCCTTCTGCACTTATACATATATATAATTACGCGGACTCCCTTGTGTGTGATTTCGTCGCGAGCGAGCAGGTGTGACGTGATCGAATGTTGGTTCCACTCGTACCAGCTGTTTTCCTCCTTTCTCTTTCTCTTCCTCGTGTCCTTTTTAGCGTTAACAAGGTTTGCATTATGAGGCAAAAAAAAAAATTATTTGTTCCATTCTTTGCGTAGATGTACCACCATTGTTGTTTCACATAATTTACAGTTACACGTTCCTGAGTAAGTGATGAAAATCATGATCTCTTTGCTTTGCCGCAAGAACCACACCTGCTGCTCAGATGATGGGACAGGGAGTGAACAGTCGGTTCTAAAAAAAAAAAATGTTTTATTCTCCCATTGCAGAGGGATAGAGTGTGGAAGAACGTTGTTGAATAGGGCGTTTGAAGATATATATCCCGCTCTTTTGTTTTAGTGTTTCTCTTTGAGTTTATCGTACCGCGTTACGAAGTAGGTATGATATCCCAGCGTTGTTTCATCCGGTGGCGAGGTCTAACCATTTCCATGCAGGTTAACGGGGAACGGCGGTACCTTTTGATGCTTGGCGGCCACTGTGCTTGCACCAGGAGGAGAGGGGAGTTATTTGTGCGTTTTCCCCAGGAACTTTTAAAAATCTTCCTTAAAGACGGTGTTTTTGTTAGGCTTCCATATTTTTTTTTTTTACTCGCCTCTGTTTGTCTATATCGCTTTCATTCCGATGTTCCTTGCCTCTGTAGAATCCAAAGCAGTGCAAACATAGAGTGATGCCACCGAAAAAACTATCCAAGCTACCACTCAATACGAGGATGAAGCGGTCCCGCAGTCGTTCACCATCTGCTACACTTCCTTCAAAGGAAACGAAGGAGACGGACCGAAGCAAAGCCCAGTCACCTGTCCGCTCCGTGTCACTTCCAGTTGGATCGGGTTCGGCTTCGCCAGTGCGGGGGGACGATCTGAAAAAGACAGAGAAGAGCATTTGGAGTCAAGTGGAACCTTTTAAGCGTAAGACAGAGGCGAAGGACTTTAAGCCTCGGGAGATGCTGAAGTTTATCACCTGGAATGTTGCCGGATTGCGTGGACTCTTGAAGAAAGATAGTGAGGCGATTAAGAAGTTGTTGGAGGAGGAACACCCAGATGCACTCTGCTTGCAAGAAACGAAACTGAATGTGGGGGACAAGGGTAATGAAGCTCTTGGCGTGGTGCAGGGGTATGACTTTGTGGACCACCCTTGTCATGCAAAGAAAGGATACTCTGGTACACGTACTTACATTAAGAAGGAAGTGGCGGAAAAGTGGAACGCGGTATTTGTTAAGGGGTTTGGTGGCCCCAATGGGGTTGACGATGACAAACAAGAGAATGGGGATGATGAGGGCCGTGTCCTCACAACATATTTTGGCGGCGATCAGGGGTGCGAAAACACCTTTAGGTTGGCCCTTGTCAACACATACGTACCCAATAGTGGTATGGACCTCGCTCGCCTTCCGTACCGTCACAAGACGTTTGATGTTAAGATGCGGAACTATTTGTGCAAACTGGACGCAGCCGCTATGAAAGTTAACGGCACCTGCAACAATGTCAAGGATGCTCAGCCACCTACGGGTGTCATATGGGCTGGAGACCTTAATGTAGCGGAGCGCGATTATGACCGATATTTCGCAGGAACTTTCGCCGCCATGCAGAAGTGCAGTGGTTTTACTCCAGAAGAGCGCACTTCGTTCCGTGAAACGTTAAGAGCCGTCAACGCGGTGGACACATTCCGGGAGTTGTATCCGCGTGCGGCACCCGTTTACACCTTCTGGTCTGCGCGAATCAACGGCCGGGCCCGTGGTCTGGGCTGGCGATTGGACTATTTTGTTGTATCTGCTGCACTTGCGGGCCGTGTTGTGGATTGTTTCACTATGCCCATGATAATGGGCAGTGATCACTGCCCTGTGCAGATGTGGCTCCGTAAGTAATTGCAGTGCCGATGGGCGCAGCTGCGGGTTAAGCAAGGTGAAAATTTTGAGGAAAGGTGTGCACACCCGGCTGTGGTGTGGCACAACGTGAAAGTGAGAGGAGTTATAAATTTATTGATACTTTCCTTACGCATGCGTGAGGTGATGGGGTGACAATGATCTTACGTGAGGAAGATGCCGAGGGGAAAGGTGGCTATAGCGGCTGTGGCAAAATTCTTTGTGGAGCATCTCGTTTGTTTTATTAGTTGTTTTTCCGGTACGTTTTTGCAGACGTCTACGTGGCGGCTGTACCCACAAAGGAGGAAAGAGGTCGTTGTGGTTTCACATGTGATCGCGCCTGGGTGGGTGCCAGTGTCAGCATTTGCGTCTTTCACCAGTTTCCCTCCATTCACATACAAACGTAAACAAAAGCACAGACACACATTCACCGCGAATAATCCACTATTCATGCATGATGTCCGGGAGAACTTATCTTCAGGTCAATCTCACAGTGTGATTGTGGAGCCCACGTCTGAACCAAGGCCTGCAAGGGGGACCATTATTGTTGTAGCCCCACATCGACGGTTATAAGGTCGTCTAGGGAGGAAAGGCAGGTTACGTATTGTTGTGGGAACGGTTGTCCCCATGTATCTCTGACTCATTCGTTCCTCCGGCGCCGATTACCGTGGAAATGTTCGTCAACGAAGGAGTGTCAAATGCTGTTTGTGTTGATGGTATGTGCTCGTGGTGCTGATATGTTGTTAGGGGAAAGTGCGCGCGATTATGTTACTACACGACATTTCATTTTATAACCGTGGTTGTACTCCGCTTTGTTGTTGCGGTCTGCAGTGACTACATATCGGTTGCTGCATACGCTTTGAGGCGTGTGAGCGAACACATTACGTGGCAGAGGCTCCAAAGAGAAAGAGGTAGATGGCGGTTGAGGCTGCCACGCGCCGTGCGTATGCATCCGGTGTGCAGCCTCTTTTGTTTGTTTGGGTGGTAGTTACTGGTGACGACTAGTAACATTTTTTCTTCAAATTCGATTCCTCATTATTATTATTATCATTATTATTTTTTTTAGGCCTGTGCTGTTGCCAGCTAACACCAGCGCCTCTTCATCATCCGCCGATTATTATGCCTCACGAAGACAGTGACATTCCTATTCATGTCCGGTGCAATTTTTAAAAAAATGTTTTTTTTTCATTAATTTTTGAACTTGGGGCACACTTTTTCCACCCGTTTCCGGGTTCTTTCTGGTGGCGCCCTGCATATACATTTTCTTGGTTGTATAGAAACTAGCGTCTTCTCTTTCTTTTTTCTTTTTGCTGTGGCGGATGTTGTGAACGAAACCAAAACATATGTGGTGAAAAGGGAGGGGCATGCCGCATATTACTACGCCCTTTTTCGTGACATTGCGCAGTGGTGAGCGCCTCCGACTGAACTCGGGAGATGACGGTCGGCTCCCGCGTTTTCTCGCCGCTGTGAAAACGCTCGTGTTCACGCGACAGTTGCCTTCCAACGCGACTACTGCTGTTGGTGCAACCCCAACCACTGCGACTGTATCGGTCATTGCCCATAGCAACGGAGGCGAAGGACATTCCGACTCCTCCAGTTTTACCATCTTCAGCCACACCTTCGACGTGGTTATTGGCGTAAACTCTGGGAATGGGAAAAAGAGACCGAGGGAAGAGGAACCGAAGGGAGAGAGGGCAGGTGCCGCCTCCCACTCCGTCTCCACAACTGACACTTTTTCCGTCCGACTGCGCTCACCCGTTTGGCTGACGTCTGGGGACCTGGTTAACGAGTTGGAGGTGAAGAGCATGTTTGGTAAAGGTGCGGATGATGGTGGGATTTGTGCCGTGACACTCTGCGGTACACAACAGACGATTCTATCAAAACAACAAGTGTCGCTTTTGCGGTCTACCACCGAATGATGAACGACAACGAACTAAAGAAAAAAAACTTCTACTGCGTGTAACTAGCAATATCTATTGCGCATATTGCTGGCAAGGGAGAAGCAGTGAAAGCATCTAATGCCTCATACCTCGAGAAGAACATAAACCTCAGGTTGAACTTTTGCATTGTTATTGTCATCGACTTTATTTATGGTCTTTGCTCTTCCTCATTTGATCAACATCTTCGTATTTTTGGCTGCCCCACCCGCTTGTCCGCCGTGCATCAGAAGTACAAGCACCTTGACGTGTAAAAAAAGGAAGTGCACATATACCAGCGGAAAGTTAAACATTTGGTGCGCTTGATTCGAACGATACCGGATCGCAAAGACCGACTAGGAGTGCGAGTCCTTTTACGTATAGAGACCGTGTGATGATAGATGATGTGGTAACCGATGATGATTTCTTACGTCCTGATGCTGTGCTAATGGAGAATTTGCACAAGGCACAACCATGGAAGTCGGCACCGCGGTACTTCCGCAGTGTGCGAGTGTCAGTGCTTGCCGTGTTGCAAATGCTGAGCCACTCCGATCGAGGGAGGCCAAATGTGGTCCTCTCCGATGGCCAAGCAATTCTCTCGTCACCACAAACTACGACGGATACCCAGCGGCGTGAGAATTGGTTTGAGGTGATGGGACTACTCCTTGGCCATTTCCGGGAAAATGAGTTAATCGTGACCTCCACCTTCGCCCTTCCTGTCGATGCGTCAGAGGTGGAGTGCTCAATGAACGAAGCCTCGCAGATGTATATGTTGGAATATCTTCAGTACCACCAGCGTACGGGTTTCGGTGTAAAGTGTGGGTGGAACGCGGAGGAGGAAAAGGAAGTAGACGAGGAAATTGAAGAAGCGGAGTGTTGTGTTGGGTGGTACCACAGTCACCCCGGTTATACGTGCTTCCTTTCAGGCACCGATGTCGCGACGCAGAGGGTAGGGCAAGCAGCACAGGACCCCTGGTTGGCCATTGTTGTTGACCCCGTGCGAACGATTTCTACAGGAAGGGTGGACATGCGTGCATTCCGCACTTTTCCGGAGGGAGCTGTCGGGGACGGCACGGAGTCAACCTCAGCGGATTCAACCGGCATTGGGGCCGCACCCAGACAATGTGGATTCCACGATCCGCTTGTAAGGGAATATGGAGCACATGGACACTGTTATTACGAACTTCCCATCACACTTGTGCGCAGCACGAACGACGAAAAACTTTTGGAGCATATGTTGTCGCGCGACTGGGCAGCGCCCCTACGTGGAAGTCCCTCCTTAGGAAAGCGACACGATGCAGTTCAGCAAATTCAGCAAATAACCGCCTTGCTGGAGGGCGTTTCTCCGAGTCATGAAGGGAAGGATGGCAGCGGAAGCAGGACACGTGAGTTGCATCGGCAGCAGAATAACCGGGAAGGTGGCCGCCGTGGTGCCACTGCAGTGACTGATGCCTCAGTTACGGATGTGGAGCAGTTGTGTCGACTGGCAGAAACATTGGCATTGGAGGCAAAATTAGGGGCCGTTGTGCAAGGGACGAAAAGGACGCTTTTTGCGCCCCAATACGGTGTCGATCCACTTTGAAGGCAACTCAATGAGGCGGTTTAGTCCAGTAGTTACGTTTTATTACTGCTGTGGTGTTATTATTTTGCATCACGATACGTTTTGATTCCTGTATCGAAGATAAAAAAAGTTTCTTCCCCATTACCATCTCGGTTTTTGATCCACCCACATTATAGTCGCTGTCGCTGTTTCTATCTTTGCATCTTTCATTTACTTTCTCCCAAACATCTACGTCAAACCAAAGAAACTTTGTGTCGGCGCGGTTAAACAAGAAAAAAGGAGTGACCGCATTGATTGGTTTTGGTTGCCGAGCAAGTCGGGTGTCGTGTACGCACCATTCGAGAAAGGGTGGTAGTGAGGGCGCAGAGCGATCCTTCGAGGGGTGTCGACGTGCATATTAAGGAATAAATGATGCGCTTCTTCGTATGGATAAGATGCCTGGGGCTGCCCTCCAGGCAATCGATTTACCGCAGCGGCTGCGCACACGCGAGTACATCGGCAATAGCAGAGATGACAGCGAATGGGGTCGCTAATAGTCCCGTGATGCCGTACAAGTCTACACATAAAGGAAAAGGTGTTGGTGATCCCAACCGCAAAGGCTCATCGGTTGTTGGTGCGCCAAGCGGTGGTACCGATCAATGCCAGCAGAATCTCGCAGGCTCACGTTCATCCTGTGCTGAAGATGGCAAAGCAGCTCCAAGTAGGCCCCTCTCACCCCTGCAGCGACGGCAACTCATGATGAGGCACAAAGCCGCTTTCACACTTACCCCACAGGCGATTCGCCGCGTCAGATATTTACTGTCGCAGTATCAACAAAACAACAAGGGGGAGGGACCCATCCCGGATGGTATTCGCGTTAGCGTTCGTCGCCGTGGTTGTAGTGGTTACAGTTATACAGTTAACTATAACTATCCAAGCAAAGGTGACGAAACTGGCGCACCCGTGAATTGTAACAGCCAAAATAAAAATAAAGACGAGGGGGGATCCTCCGAGGTGAGTTTTATGAGTGCCGTGGGCGGTATGGCGCCAGGCGGTGATGTGGTGGTCGTGCAAAATGGCATCAAGGTTGTTGTGGATAGCAATGCGCTTTTCTATGTTATCGGGACCGAGATGGACTATGTTGTGCGGAACGTGGAGGAGAAGTTCACATTTAGGAACCCCAACCAAAAATATTCATGCGGGTGTGAAGAAAGTTTCATGCCCTTTGACGCTGACGAGCAGCTTTGAGCACAGTGTTACGTGTTACTTTTCTCACCCTCTCCTTGTTACCGTGTTTTTGCGTGTTGGCCCGCGGTGTGCTGCCGACTGGTTCTTCCATGATGTGCATTGTTTCTTCTTTTCCTCTGGTTGGTGTATCGTCTTTCTTTTGCGTCTTTGTACCAATTTTCTCATCTCTCCAGTTGAAGTACAATTGCCACAGTGGCTCCCCCCAATGCTCGATTTTTTTTGTTTTATATATTTATTTGTCATTCTTTACTTTTCGCTTCACGCGTCATTGTCAACAGCATACTTTTTTGTTCATTCACGGTCATGCAACCTTCTGGTTGTACAAATGTGGCGTCGTGAATAAGTAAATGTGTTACACCTGCGCCCACTTTGGGTGTACGCGACGGGACTGCAGCACCTGTAGACGGATACAGGTGAGGGAAAGAAGAGGCTATGAAGTGGAAGAGTTGACGTCCAAGTGTGTTTAAAGAAGCCTCCACACGTACGTTTCATATTACTGCCTATCGCTTTTTCTCTCCATGGACCTCGCTGATACTCGTGAAGAGAAGAGCGGAATTATTCATTTCCCTAAGTCATTTTTATTCTTTACCCTTCTTCTTTGTTGAGAATATAGTACTACTAGCAGTGTTGAGAGGGGCCGTTCACCACGTTTGTTGGTGAATGGTCTTCTTTGTGAGAGTCACAGGGAAGGATTTAAGTGGGAATACACAAAATATTAGACTTTTGTTCCCCTCGAAGCCGACGTTATATGACCTGACGTGTGCTATTGAACGTTACTTCACGACCGCTGCCGAGAAGGAACAAAAAGAGGAACCGAGTCAAGAGACCCCTTACATGCTTGAGTTGTTACTATTACTTGATGAATACAGATCAAGGTGGGTAGAGTTATATAGCAGTGGTCAATTAACCACAGACTGCCTGGTACACGCCTTCAGCAAACAGACTGTAAAGGCTCTGCGTGGAAAGAAAGGTGTGATGTCGAGGTACGGCAGTAGTACCTCTGGAATAGTGACGTCGGCAACTACTGTTACCCCGTCTAATGCAGCACCCAGTGCTGCCCAGGGGAATTCTGCCAACATCACGCAAGATGTGGGATTGCATAATAGTACGAGTGTTGTTCACTACAACAATGCAATGTAGCATCGTCAGGGCTTCCGTACTGTAACTTCACGGTGTGTTAATGGACGGCTTCCGGAAGCACATAAACTACATCAATGATGGAAACGGGAGGGCGCGTGCGCGCGTTTTGAATACGTGGTAAAGGCTGTGAAACGCTGTTGGCGCCTCCTTCGGTTATTAAGAAGGATCATACTGTACTTGCGTGAGATGGGCCGCCGGCAATTGGCCCAATGCTCGGTGGTGGAGGTTGCGAGAGAAAAAAAATGAATTAGCCCACGAACTGGTGATATTCTGTCGTTAACACTACCCTTACCTCTGGAATGGAAAGTGTATTTCCAGAGAAGGATAGAACTTCAGCCACTAATTGGCTGCGTGTTTTACCAAAGCTGCGGTACACATTCATGATGTCCTTTTGGTACAATTTACTTTTTGAAGTTTTTTTTTTAAAGAAAAAAAACATATCTATTTTTTTTTTTTACTGGCTACACTTTTGTTATGCACGAAAGAGAGAATTCACGGTCCGGACTACTTAGCCTAAAGCAAGAGGAAGTTCTTTTCCCTTATTGGGCAAGTTAACACGAAGTTCCCTATTTTTGTGTGTGCGTCGGTGCCTGTGTGGGGCCGGTGTTCGCAACCCACAGCGTGTTTGTAGCTTTTGATGGTCCCCGGGACTCAGTTATTCTCACGTTTTGTTGAATGGCATTGCCTTCGTCTGAGTTTTCGCCTTGTATATTAGTATTGTTTTCTCTGCAACCATCGCCATCGCGCAAGTTTTTTTTTTTTGTTGTTGTTGTGCGGGGGTAGTCGTGCTTTCTGTGTGTGTCTTTACTGACACTGCCGCTCAAATGTTTGCTTAATGTTCATGTACAATATCCCCGTGCACACACCCGTAAACGAAGGCGTACGGTGCGATACACACATTATGTTTTGAAGTTCCGTCAAAATTTCCAATTTTGACCTACTTGCCCGCTGCGATGCATGCGCCACTTAATTTCTGCGTTTGCCCTCCTTGCTTATCACTGTAATGTTGTGGCCACTCACTTACCAAAGGAATCAGAAGTACGGTGGAAAGGGGTGAATAAACATCGGGTAGAGGTGAAGCGCGCAGAAAAGTGTCGATTCAAAAACAATTATATACCTATATATATTATTTTTTATTTTCGGCATTACATGGCTTTTGCAACCTCCCCAGGACAGAGGCCTCAAAAACAGTACATTAACAAGTTTACTGCCTTCTTCTTTCGTGAAGTTGATAGGGGCTTTTCCTCACCTTACGTTGTTTTTTCCACTGGAACTGTCCTCGCACTCGCCGGATGGAAGTTCTTCAAGCGCCGCGTAGAACCAGAGAGGCAGATAAATGCCGTTTTACGGCAGCCGCGGTCGCGGGTACCGCTTAGTGATGCACATAATGTTTTTTGGGGTTTCAGAACAAACAGTGGCACCGACAACACCTCCCCTCGTAGTCTTGGAGAGGCAATGTCCGAGGATATGGAAGAGGCATTGAGGCGGCCCAGGCTTCTGCATAGTGAACCGAGTGAATTACAAGATAGTAGGACGGAGAGCAGTGGCGGAACGCAAGCCAATGTAGCTTGCATGGAACTGCAGGAATACGATCCGCAGTATGGAGATGACGTAGTGTTTCGAAGCGTACATTACATTTACAGCGAGCGTGATGGAAGTACCTCTCAGGTCGACAACAAGACAGAGGAGGTTGTTGAAAAAGGGGAGGACTCATCTTATTTGTCTCGCATGCCCGGACATGGTTTGTCCGTTATACATGGCATGGTAAAATGCAAGTTTGTTACTGCACAAAACAACTGTGTGCCTTACGCCGGTCACCTTGAGAGTGAATACGCTCGCAAGATGATGCTTGCACTTGGACCTGTGCATATCTTGCGGGATATTGCACGAACATCGTTTCCCATCCGGTTCACCACAGTAAAGGAGACTCCGGTCTCCACATTGGTGTGCGGTTTGCACAGCGGGGAGGCACCGCGGTGGCTAAGCAACGCCTTTCCCAACTTTCAAATCGACGTGGTGGAGCGCGACGGCGCACTCGTACGCGTTTGTCGCCGCTTCATGGGCCTACAGGAGTCGAGTAATCTGCGCCTGTTTATTGCGGATCCGGTAGACTTTCTTCGACGCAATGCCCTCGTAGATGTCTCTTCTGGGAAGAGGTACGATCTCATTATGATTGACACCCTTGATGGCGCAGGGCGACTAAGCACGCAATACGGACGACTCGAGTTCATCAATAGCGTGCGTAACAGTCTCTCGCCTGCCGGGTGCGTTGTCGCCGCCCTCCCAAACCGTGATGCGGCGTTTCTTTATCACATGGTACAAAACTGGCGTCTCGCTTTCGCCGGACGCACTGTGCTCCTTGTGCATTGCGTGACGTCACCGCACACAATGCTGATTACATTTCAAGATGATGCGGAACGTGGTCGAGCGAATTTTGGGAGTGTGGGTGGCGTTGATGAGTTTAAAGACCTCCTGCGCACGAAGATATCGCATTACGGTGTGAAGCGGATTCCTTTCGATCTCCCCGCGGAGGTGTCACGCGATAACTTCCGTGTGCTGCACCCCGGTAAGACGTACCAGATGGATGCGTATCTTCCTAGTGGACACCCACAACTTCGAAGTATCGCGGAAGGTAATTTTGTTTTTGGCGGAGCGTCAAATGGAGGTTCGTGGACTGAGTGGCTTCGGCGGTTGGGCGGTTCCTGGCTGACACCGACGCAGCGCACTGATTTGAAGTGGATGGAAAAGTGACCAGCTTGTTGTTACCCATCAGGTGTTCATTGCTTATTTTGGATCGCTTTGTCGCTCGTGGAAAAACAGTGATAACACATGGGGAATGGTGTTTTGTTTTTGTACGGAGAAAAGGTCTCTTTAGCGTCGCACGTTTTTTTTTTTCCGTGACGGTGAATGTGCGCCGAGTGTGGACGACATCGATGAGTCTCGCTGAGCCGCCGTCGTCACGGTCGTAGTAAATGGGGCAATGATTTTGTACCCTGCCTGTGCACGTTCTTTATCGATCCCTTTGGCACTCTGTCATCACTTCTTTTTCGTCAACCTTAACATTTACGGTGTTTGGATTCTATGTTTGTTGGTGTTACCTAGTTTTGCATTGAGGGCCACGTTGTGTCGAAAACGGCAGCCCGAAACCTGGGACTAGAAGTTTGAGGGGCACGAGTGCCCTAATTATTCCTCACTCGGTGGAGAAAAGCAACGGGGACACGGGGATTTTAGACAAAAAAACAAAGGCAGAAGGAAAAGAATAAGTAACAAAGGTAAAACAAAACAGCGGAGAACGAATTTGAAAAATACGCTTAATACAAGCAGAAGGGAGCACTGCACATATTTTAACGTAGGTGACTCAAGGAGCGGCACTGACAACCGAAGATGATCGCCGACGCGGTGCCTGCTGTCACTCAGGTTGTCTTCGCTATATGCTTCTGCACCGGCGTTAGTACGTTTATTCCGAATTTAGTCGAAACTGCAAAGGATATGAGCGTTTTTGTATCCCATTTGCTGATCCCATCACTCACCTTTTACAACATCGCAACCCCCCTTAGTGTCGAACTTCTGAAGAAATGCTCCGTTTTGATCCTTTTCGCCGCTCTTATCGTGGTTCTTGGCGTGCTTATCGCGCAACTTGCCTCGTTCTTTCTCTTCAGGGTGAAAAATACCGGCATTCCACGCGATTTACAGCGTTCGGTACATTTTAAACTTTTGCGTCGGCGTGGAAGGCGAGAGAGCGATGACGGGGTTTCGGGGAAGTCGACGCACATCCTCAATATTGTTGTCAACGGAGAGAGGGAAGAGCTGCCTATTGAACCGCGGGATGTCCTTGAGCGCTTGGAGCCTCCGGAGGAAGAGTACGAAAATGAACCATTTTACTGTTGTGCTATGACGCTAGCACTTTGTGTGCAGAATGCCGTGACTATTCCACTGTCTCTTCTGCAGGCGCTCGCCGAGACGCTACCGTGGATTGATTTGGAAGCTGGAACGGCGTATATATTCATGTACAGCATAGTTACCATTTGTGTCGTATGGGGGGTGGGGCCGGTGCTTGTCAGGAGAGCAAAGAAGACGACAGACAAGCGTCGCATAATTCGTGAGCTTATGGAACAACAACGTAGACTGCAGAACTGTCATGAGGCGACCACACAGACGGAAGTGTCCTGCACTACTTCCCGCTTAGCTTCACCTACGTTTCCTATGCTCAGCGACCCACCAGCAAATGTCGACGGGTCGAGTGGGGAGGCTAGGGCGGGAGGACCCGTTCACAGGTCAGGCGTGGCGCCAGAAAGCTCCACTAGTGATCGTGGTGCTGCGCGTTACTCAATAGGTGAAGTAAACCAGTCACATGATGCTGCAAGGTGCCCAATTGTCCTTCTTACCACGACACCAAGCACTTGCCAAATATTCGGGTGTGACTTAGTGGAAACGGGTCAAATACGTGTCATTTCTCGCAGTCAATTCGCTCGCGAGGAAGCAGAAGCAAACGCTGGTGTCAGTTGCCTTGGCAGTAGTATGGCATGGCTCAAAAGGACGGTTGTTCAGCTGCTAAGAACACCTTCCTTTACCTCCGTAATTCTAGGCGTTTTTGTTGGCATTATTTCGCCGTTAAAGGGTTTGTTTGTTGGGGGAAATTTGTCTCCAGTTATGGATATTTTGAGCGCCCTGGCAAAGGGTTCGATTCCGTGTTCCCTGTTCTTATTGGCAGCAAATTTTATGAACCCCAAAGCAACGGTGCCAGCCCCGAAGCCGGTGCGGATGCGGGACGCCGAGCAGAACACTGATTTTCCGTTGGATGACATTACAGTCAACCGTTCCTTTGCGGAGACCTACTACAGGGAACGCCAAGATATTACGTTTGACATTCACGCTTCCTTCACACCGGCCCATCTGTCCCAACCAGGTACCGGTTCCGCTGCGGGTGGTAGGGCTGATTTTGCGCCTTTTGCCACCTCTACTCCAGCCACTGATCCTCGAAAGGGTTTTTTAACCACGCTTTACGATATGTTTTCATTGAACGGTATAAACAAAAATTTTATGTTCGGCGTCATTGTCCTTCGTTTAATCGTGATGCCTGCTGTTGGGTACGGACTTGTGCTGGCAGTATTGTACATTTCACCCTCTATGCTCGGCGGTGGCAGCTCACAAAACGTCTTACTCCTTGTTTTACTGGGGCAGCTTGCCTCTCCGTCGGCGATAAACTGCAACATTCTTTTTGTCGCGGAGCGATATATGCCGCACGTTTGGGCGAAGATGCTTTTCTTCCAGTACGTGTGCTGCATTGTGACGCTGACGGGGTGGTACGGGTTGTCAATTTATATAGTTAGATGACTTACCTGCGAATTAAGATATACAGGAATACTTATGTGCTAACTATATGTAAAGAAAAAGAGCTTCGTATCGTTTCGTTTTCTTTCAATTTGTTTAGTCGTTTCTACACCATGCTGTTTGTTGCAGTGGTTGCCGCTAATGTCGCTTATCCCGCTGTCAATGACAGAGACGGCAGTGGGAGTCGCGACTGGTGTTTCCCCATCGTTTACTTTGCAGTTAAGGTCAAGTGTTGCTTTTCCCCCAAATTCTCTTACCTTTCGATAACGTTCGTTTTCGTTGTTGTGTGTACGACGTCAGGGATTAGTGGTTAGTCAAAAAACCAGTAAACGTTGTGAGCAAAAAAAAAAA
>NW_027123651.1:23263-23674 GCF_001457755.1 Trypanosoma equiperdum
AGTGGGGGAGGTAAGGAAGGAGGGAAGAGGACGAAACAGCAGAGTGAAGGACACAGACAAATAAAAAGCGAGAGGAGGGGAATATTCACGTGAAGACCAGACGCGTAAATTCCCAGGATCCGTTCAACGTATCGCGGTGCAGTGTGATACTTCCCCCTCAATCTCTCCCACTAGTGTGGTCGACCCTCACATAAGTGCCTTTTCGCCACGTTGTAATTACTATAATCACGGAAGGAGAGAAAGATAAAGGGAAGAGGAAGGGGAAGCACTGGAGGTACACTGGTGGGTGTTACGTCAGGGAGGTGGCGTAGAGTGTTGAAGTGGGCGTTGGGAAGGAGACGGAGCTTTGGTCTAGTGAGTAGGTAGTGTGAGGCGAGTGGAGGGGGGAAGTGCATATATATATATATATAT